>NW_012116266.1:5053225-5089507 GCF_000951035.1 Colobus angolensis palliatus
GGCCACTGCACTCCAGCCTGGGCGACAGAGCGAGACTCGGTCTCAAAAAAAAAAAAAAAAAAAAACACAAATTTGGTTCCTTCCTGGAGGTGCTCCTTCTCAGCAATGCAGATGACAAAAAGAAGGGAAGGAGAAAATCTTAATGATCTCTTATAGGGATCTTTGTGTCCTCTGCTGTTCTGTGACTTATAATGCTTCCCAAAGAAGCAACTTGCCCAAATTTCGTATATCAGTGGATGTGGATATTGTCCTAAATGTGATAATAACATTTAGTTATTCAGAGTTATCAGTGATTAAAAATTGAACATGTCAATAGAACAAGAGACTATTGAGTCAAGTTCTTTGTATTCCCAAATAATAGAATCTATTAGTATTTATACACATCAATAAACATGAAGTTATCAGAATGCTTTAAACTTCACACAATAGAAAATCCAACCCAAAAGGGCTTAAACAATAAAGTTATTTATTGTCTCACAAGACAAGAACTGGAAGGAAGGATAGTTTCAAGTCGGATCAATCTGCAGCTCAATAATGTCACCAAGATCCAGGTTCCTCCCCTCTTTCTGCTCTACCTGCCTCAGCATGTTCTCAGGTCAGTTCCTCTCCTGGTCCCAAAGAGGCTATATCAGATGCTGCTTGCAGACACAACATTCTATAGCAGAAAGGAAACTGTTTATTTCCAAACATCTCTTTTTAAAGAGCAAGGAGAGGGTGAGTACGGTGGCTCACACCTGTAATCCCAGCACTTTGGGAGGCCGAGGCAGGTGGATCACTCGAGGTCAGGAGTTAGGGACCAGCCTGACCAACATGGTGAAACCCTGTCTCTACTAAAAATACAAAAATTAGCCAGGCATGGTGGTGCATGCCTGTAGTCCCAGCTACTCAAGAGGCTGAGGCAGAAGGATTGCTTGAACCCAGGAAGCTAGAGGTTGCAATGAGCCAAGATGGCAACACTGCACTCCAGCCTGGGTAACAGAGTGAGACTGCCTCAAAAAAAAGAAAAGCAAAAAGAAACTTTATCAAAGGCCCATCAGGCTACTGGTCAGAATTTAATCATGTGTCCATGCCTAAACCAATCACTGATGAGAAGGCTAGGACTACCATTCTGGCTTAAACTAATCCTTATCCTCTCCCTGGAACTCCCCAGAAGCACACGGAGGGTAGATAACTGAACACAATTAGAGTTCTGTTTGTTGCCAAAGAAAGATAAATAGTTTTTGCTTCTGAATGTCTAAACAATGTCTTAAAATGCATATTAATGAATACATTTCAACAATTTAAAAAAATACGAATTTCCCAAGTCTTTTCACAGTATCTGAACTAATTTGTCCTCAGTTTTCCCAAGTCTTTTCATAATACCTGTTTCATCTAATCTGCAAAAACCAAAATAGCTTGCAGATATTTATCAAAGAAAGATAGTCATTCATTTATCCATCCATCCATTGATTCACTCATTAAGATATTCTGAGCACCCATCACATGCAAGATGTAGTTTACTATGAAGACTTCAATAATGTATAAAAAATGTATTTGAAAAATGTCAAGCTTTAAAAAATGACATATTTAAAAAAAAATTTTTTTTTTTAAACAGAGCCTCGCTTTGTCACTAGAACTGAAGGGTTCTAGGTACATCCCCAAAACTAACCCCAAGCCCAGTGTCTTAGTCCATTTGCATTGCTATAAAGGAATACCTGAGACTGGGTAATTTATGACAAAAAGAGGTTTATTGGGAACATAGTTCTGCAGACTGTACAAGAAGTATAGCACTCTACTCTGCTTCTGTCACAGACTTCAGGAAGCTTCCAGTCATGGCAGAAGGGGTAGGGGGAGCTGGTGTGTAAAGATCACATGGCAGGAAGCGAGACAGAGAAAGAGAGAGTGAGAAAGGGAGAGAAATAGTCAGGGGAGAAGGGAGGCACTGAATAAGATGCCAGACTCTTTTTGACAACCAGATCTCCCGGAAACTAACAGCAAGAACTCACTGAATCCCATAAGAATGGCACCAAGTCATTCCTGAGGGATCCTGAGGGATCCTCCCCCATGACCAAAACACCTCCCACTAGACCCCATCTCCAACACTGGGGATCAAATTTCAAAATGAGATTTGGAGAGGACGAATATCCAAGCTATATCACCTAGTATTCTTCAGGTCACAAAAACATTTTTTGTTTTTCTTCTAAGAGCCTAACTAGGACATGAACTAGGAAGTTTCTTCTCTCATTACTTCCCAAAGACAAACCCACCCAATGTAAGTCAAGAAAAACCAACCAAATAAATTAAAGCATGCAGAGCTAAGACGAAGGAAAGACTAAAGAAGGGACCGAGGAGATACATTTTTGTGATATTTAGAACCATTCCATTTTGTGGGGAAAGGGGTAGTTTTATTTTGTTTTAACTATTACTCATCCTAGAAAATTCCTACTTTGAGAATGGGGTTATAGCTTCTATAAAGCTCAGTAACCAAGTGGCAGAAAGGCTAGCATTCTATCAGGGCCTCAACAGCCTATACATGAGAGCATTAGAGAAGGCGCCCTCTCTTCATTAAGCAGGTGCAGAGTTTGATAAGGGGAGCTTGACTAGATTTCAGCCCCCTCCATTCCCTTCACTAGGGGCCTTTGTGCAAGGCACACAATGCATAAATGTACATAGCAGCACTATTTTCTGGAGTAGAAAAATCTGGGGATTTCCCAAAGCTGTTCACCCCAACTCGGAACTGGAACACCATGTGTAAAGTCAGGAGAATTCATTCTGCCAGAAGTTTTTTTCATCACTGACATCCTAGACTGTTGGCACAATAATCTTAATCATCCGACCTTTTAGAGGCAATTTCCTGATCTCGGCTGGACAGACCAGGCTAAATGCTCCCTTTGGCCCTATTTTTAAATTGCCCAGATGGTATGAATGGGTGTATGGCTTAGCGTGCCCCCATATGCTGGGCTGCTTCCAGGAACGATTTGTACCTTGGGTATAACAAGACCAGAGTGAGGAATGGGGGCAAGGGATGGTAAGGGTTAGGTCAGTGCCTTTCTGATCTGAGTAATACTGATTTCATCAGCTACTTGTGAAATGCTGAGCCTTAATGTAGATTCATGAGGGGTTACTCTTGGCCACCCACAAATGGTAGCCAAGTACAGATTGAGAAAATGAGATAGGTAGAAAGTAGGAGGCCAATTCGGAGACAGCTGCTTCTGATCTCTTCTCTACCCACCCCGAGTTGGATTTGGGTATACTATGTAGGGAAGAATTAGCAGGGAAGTCAAGCCGGTTCATGACATCTGACACAGACCATTTTCTGCCCCCTCCCTTCTGTGCATAGCAATTTGTTTCCTGGCCGGGCACGGTGGCTCACGCCTGTAATCCCAGCACTTTGGGAGGCTGAGGCGGGCGGATTACGAAGTCAGGAGATCGAGACCATCCTGGCTAACACGGTGAAACCCCGTCTCTATTAAAAATACAGAAAATTTTCCGGGTGTGGTGGCGGGCGCCTATAGTCCCAGCTACTTGGGAGGCTGAGGCAGGAGAATGGCGTGAACTCGAGAGGCAGAGCTTGCAGTGAGCCAAGATCACAACAGTGCACTCCAGCCTGGGCAACAGAGCAAGACTCTTGTCTAAAAAAAAGAAAAGAAAAGAGAAAGAAAAAGAAAAAAAAATTGTTTCCTTGGAGATTATAAGGATGTGATGCTTAGAAAAGGGGGAAAAGAGTAGAAAGGACTTGAGAAAAGAGTAACAACAGTTCCCAAGATGTTTAGGCTTTCATCAATAATATAGGCTGGGCACAGTGGCTCACGCCTGTAATCCCAGCACTTTGGGGGGCCGAGGTGGGCGGATCACTTGAGGCCAGGAGTTGGAGACCAACCTGGCCAACATGGTGAAACCTCATCTCTACTAAAAAATAAAAATAAAAATAAAAAATAAAAGAATTAGCTGGGAGTGGTGGCATGTGCTTGTTGTCCCAGCTACTCAGGAGACTGAGGCATGAGAATCACTTGAACCCGAGAGGCAGAGGATGCAGTGAGCTGAGATCAGGCTACTGTATTCCAGCCTGGGTGACAGAGCAAGACTCTGTCAAAATTAATAATAATAATAATAATATAGAGAAGACTCTGTCATCCTGAAACAGCTTCTCATTCCCTTTGCTTATAACTTCCCATTTCTTCTACCTCAAATAGCTTTCCTTAGATGAAAGCTCTTCCTTCTTCTTTATTGATCCATGTCCTTCTTTCAAAAGAGATACTTGACTCTCATCACTCCCAAGAAGCCTTTACACACATTCAAACCGATTCCTTCTGGCCCTAAAAATGTAGAAGGTGTCTAGAACTCAAAAATAAGCTTATAGCTAAGGTTGCGGCTTAGATCTAAGTCAAGGATCAGCAAACCATAGCCCATAAACTGTGTCCAGCCCACCACCTGCCTTTGTACAGCCCATGAGCTAAAAATTGATCTTCCAAGTATAAATGGTTAGGGGAAAAAACCAAAAGAAAAGTAATATTGCATGACATGAAAATCACACGAACTTCACATATCAATATCCATAAATAAAAGTTTATTGGAATGCAGCCATGCTTATTTGTTTATATATTGTTTATGGCTGCTTTCACACTACAATGGCAAAACTGATTATTTATAGGAGACAGTATAGTCACAAAGCCTAAAATATTTACTATCTGGCCCTTAACAGAAAAAAAATTGCCAATTCCTGGTCTATGACGTTGAAAGAGTTAGAGATGTTAAATAGGAACATGTCAAACAAATCAATTTCAGGCAAACCAACAAAGGCTATCAAGTAGCCACATTAAGATCTAAGTCCCAAAATCAAGACTAAGTGGTTACCCCTAGAGGCAGGATATATGGGACAGGAAAAGAAGAAAAAAAAAACTGAAGTAATATACAAAGCAGACACTCTACACTTCGGAAGTGTGGAGGTAGTATCTGTGCTGCTCAATGCCACATCCCTGTACCTAGCCCACACCTTAGTGCGGGGTAGGTGCCCATTAACTAGTTCTAGAATGAATGAAGTAGAAGAGAGGAAGGAGAAACATAAAGCAAATGAAACAAGCATTGCATAGGGTTGGGGATAAAAGAGGGTCCCCAACAAAAACCTAAAGTTTGTCTGCCCTATGTAATATGTCACAGGTTCTCAAAAGTTAGCAGAAACCCCCACTTGGGAAGCTAAGTGTGTGCCCAAGAGACTGAAGAAATGACTAAATAACTATGGTAACTACCCTGATACCCATTCAAGGTCACCTTTTCTACCCCTTCCTCAGTCACCAGATGCAAATATATTTAGTACAGAGACTAAATTCAGACATGGAGATTAGCAAGGGGAAGGAAATAAAATATAAAGCTCATGAAATAAACAGCACCACTTGTCACTGTTGATCTTTGATTAACTGGCTCTTCTTTCCGAAACAGGGCCTCCTTTTCTTCTTTTTTTCTCTCTCTCTCTCTCTGTTTTCAGGTGACACCCACACATATCCTTCAGTGTTGGCAGAGATGCTCACTCAGATAACAACTGGAGTTCATGCTGCACATTTTCATCTTCGTGTGTCATCATCACCATGTCAAACCACAACTATAGGAAAACAAAGCTGTTTGCTGCTCTTCTTCTCAACTGACATTTCCACCCAGCTCATGATTTGTTCTTTGGAACCAGAGGAGAGTTTCAATCTATCATTGAGATAGCTCTGCCTGATGAAGTCAGAGTAAAATCCAGTCCACTCCCACCCTGAAATCCATTCACCTTTCTTCAACTTTCTGTCCCTTCAAATTCCTAGCATTCAGGGGTCTTTCACAGAGTTTCAACAGGCAAACCAGATAGGAAAATGAGCTTTGGGAAGCACACATTCTGGCCCTGAGAGTTGCACCAAGAATGAGGTCAGCTTGGAAGAGCTGATATATTCTTTGATCACCTCAAGCAATTGATCATCTCAAGCAATTTTCAAGTGTTGGGCCCAATGTCAACACCCTGAAATGAACGAAAGTCACTCTGAGAAAGTGTGTGACTTTCTGCTCTGGACAGTGGCCTTGGTTTCTAAGTGCTAGGATCCTGTGAATCTTCAAAGAGAAAGCACATATTTCTTCTGGGATGCCAAATCAGGGAAAGCCGAGAGGCCCCACCATTCACATGTGTTCTTGAAGGGGTGTGATCCCAGTTCACTGCAGCCTCAGCCTCCTAAGTAGCTGGGACTACAGGCCTGCAACATCACATCTGGCTAATTTTTTTTTTTTTTTTTTTTAATAGAGACAGGGTCTCCCTATGTTGCTCAAGCTGGTCTTGAACTCCTAGACTCAAGTGATCCTCCTGCATTAGCCTCCCAAATTGCTGACATTACAGGCATGAGTGACCATGCCCAGCCCCAAACTTTCCTGTGAGCACTACTGTCAAAAAGGCAAGAGTTAAGCTTCAGTTTAGGAAACACAAACAGACATTAGAAGCAAAGTTACCAGACAAGGTTCTGGTCTGCTTTCCAGACCATCCCATTTGCTGCTGCATAGTGTGATGGTTAGGTCCCCATTACAATGGATCCAGAAGTTTCTTTAATTTTTTCTCACCTATCCATTATCTCTGATCCCGACAAGATGGGAGAGAAGAAAGGGTACTGCTTTAAAAAAGGAATCAATCTGTTTTATCATACTAGAGGGAAAAAATGAATTCAGGGTTGTGGACAATTACAATATTCACCCAGTTGAGTAGCTAGAATGTGGTGGGAGGTGTTAGATGAAGCAAAGTTTGCATTTTATTTTGTTTTGAACTTGAGTTTCAAGGTACTAGAACCTTTTTACAGAAGTGGGTTACACTGTTTTTACTAGCACAGTAAAGGAGTGCTTATTGAGCAGATTCATTTAATAACTGACTTTTTTTTTTTTTTTTTTTAACCCATCTTGATCCTTTCCAATTGATTTGATTTGTCTTATTGAACTATCCATGAGTAACCAGGTGAGTTCAGTCTTTCTTGGAGTAGTAAGAGACATATAAGCTCATCTTTTTCAAGTTTAATTACCTTTATTAAGTTTAATAAGCTTCATTTCACCAAAGAAAAGAATCAGTTTAGAGACGAACTCATTGCACACCGATTTAATTGACTCTGAGTCACTTTCAGAGCAAAATTTCAACGAAGGAAACAGAAGGTGCTGCATGAATTATTAGACCAGCTTGTGTCTGTTGTTCAAGCACCTTTCCCTTCCCCTACCCACAAGATGATAGGTGTATGTGTGTGTGTGTGTGCACGCTATTAGAGTATTCAGCTATGATATGAGTATGACAGGTGAAGAAGTTGAAATTTTCTGTCCCCAGCATTTCCATTTGTGAGCACTTTTTGAATCAGAGTCAGAGAAGGCATTTATAGAATTTGTTGGGGGTAAAATCACCCCAGAAAAAAGAGCAGCAGGTCACTAGTGGGATGGGATTTTAACTACAAAGACAACATTTTCAGAAGTCTTAAACTAAAGACATGTTTAAGACATAACCAATACTCCATTAAGAGGGAATTTGGGGACTTCAATGGAAAATCAATTTACTCCTGACAGTGGCTTAGTTGGCATGAATTTTCTAACAGTATTGGTTTTCCTCACTGCACAAAAATTTCTAAAACATAAATGAACTTACACTCATCAGATTTTCTTTCACCAGATTTGGCTGTGTATATATTTTACCTCCTGTTTTTTTAATAAAATGAATTTTTGGACTTCTTAACAGGAAAGTAGAAAATAGAACTGGCTTTCTCCCTCTCAAAGTATGATTATAACATTTAGACTGACCATTACATAAGGCCATGTAAAACTTATTCACTCAGTCAATAAATATTTATTATATACCAGGCACTGCTCTGGGCACTGGAGATACAGCAAGAAACAAAGCAAAGTTATTTGCCTCATGAAGCTTATAAACCATAAATAAATAAGAAAAATTTCTAATGTAAGAGATAGTAAAATGCTATGGAGAAAAATAAGCAAGGAAAGCAGACAGGGTATGGGGGAATTTAACTAGGGGAGAAGATGACACTTGAGCAACGACCTGAAGGGTGACCAGGCAAGCCAGGTCATCTACAGAAGGGGACATTCCAGACAGAGTAAATAGGACATGTAAAGGCCCTGAGGTAGGAACATGCCTGTGCTGGTTGAGTATTCCTGACACATTCCTATATGTCAGAAAGTATGCATATATCTATAGGAAAGACTTCCTGAGCCTCAAATGGCCTTGCAGATAACACAGACTCCCTCACACCAGGTCTGAGAGAATCTATGTCACTGTCTTTGACCTGGATTAATAATAAGTCTATGCAATCAAGATCCTGGTTCTGGGTCCATTATTGGCACCATCTCTAATCTCCAGGATGTAGTTTACTTTAGCACTTTGGGATCAGTGTCCAGGTCTGGTATAGTTCCCATCTGGCAGTGCAAATGGCTGGGATAAGGGATGAGACATCCATTTAACCATCAATAATCCTCATTAAAATAGCCCTGAGGACTGGTGGCTCAGTTAGTTAACCTGAGGGATTGATGGGGTCAAGGCTGAAGTTGGATCTCTCTCAAATTTCTGAGCACTCACATGACACAGAACACATAGGTAAGCCTAACCTGACAGCTCAAAGAGGTCAGCCATTGGTCTAATAAGAAACTGTGACTGAAGTCAAGCAAACAAACCAGAAATGCAACCCACTTGAAGTAAAATTAGTATTTGAAACTCTAGCTTTTTCAAAAAAGGCTAAACTGGAGATTTACACAAAGATTTATCCCACACCTCTTTTAAATAGCAAGTTCTCTCCAGATTCATTGCCAAAGCGAAGCATATCTATTCTGAAAGCATATTTTTCTTAATACTAAAAGACAATATTAAAGTACAAATTTAAAGCAGACATAGAGTAGTTTAGTAATTTTATCACTGAATATATAGAACATAATGTACACTTGGTCTCTTTAAATTGGCATGCTTAACCCAAATAGGTGAGCTCACAATAAAAAATTACAGGAGTACCATTAATTATAAGACTCTTACAATAATAGCAGCAAATGACATTGTTTTCTTTACAACTACCATATCTGAAACTATAAAAGCATTGCTCCAACCACTGTTTTTGAACCATTTCTTGGTTCATACTAATAGTGAAAACGGACTTCCCTATATAACATTTCTTCTTTGTTTCTGTGCAGAGTGAGTAAGAAACATCTCAAGTGTGATTCATCTTCAGTAGGCCTACTTTTCCAGTCAGAAAACAAAATCATTTATTACCATAGATCAAGTCTTTCCATTTAAAAAAAAAGTATTTATTTATTTGCCACTGCCATTTCAAAAAACTCTCCAGCTCTGTCATTTCAAATACAATCTGATAAGTTGGATAACTGTGTGCTCAAGAAGCTGGCAAGTGGCATAGGTGCAGGGCAAATCCAACAGTTCTTCAGCACCCAAGTACTGCTGAGTTTGATCTTCTTGGGACTGATTAAATTCATGGAATGGAAGCCCATTTAAAAATCAACCAAAGTACAGTATTTTCTATCTGGAATCTCAAGATTCCTACTCCTCCCCTCCTCACATTAAAAAAAAAATTAAAATACCTCTTTCTATACATAAAAGTGGGAGGTGCCCTATATTTCATTACAAGATAAACTATTTCAAGAAACAGGAAAATGATGGAAGTTAAAAGGTCCTCATATTATAGCACCTCATCCCTGCGTAGTGGGTTTAAATTTGTGTTACAATATTCCCCCCTTCTTAGGCTATTGCCCAGTTTAATTTTTATACATAATTTATCTATATGGCAATAATACCAATAGCTAAATATGTCAGGCATACTACTAAATGTCAGGGATAGGCAGAGACAAAGACAGACTTGGGACATGCCCTCATGGAGATTATACTATAGGAATATAGTGACCATTATCTCCATTTTATAGTTGAAGAACCATCATCTTAGGTGGACAGTGACTTGCCTGAGGCTATTCAACTACTAACAAGACTTGAACCAAGTCTATGTGCCTCTAAAATCTAAGCTCCTTCAACACCTGAATTAACTGAAGCATGAACAAATGGTGAGGGCTGCTGAAGAGCCATTCTTCAAGGTCCCCAGGCATATTTTAGTTGACTCAAACTGTAGGCAGAAAAATATCCGTGGTCATTTCAGAGTCAGGCCTTACCCAGTCCCTTAAGAACTTTGATGTTCTCTTAAAAGACACATTCCAAAATACTTTCCCATGCGAATGGACCTCCAAGGTACAGGAGCAGCTGAGCCCAGAGTTTTGGAGTTCTGAGCCCTAAACCACATAAAGTCCTGTAAAGGAGCTCTCACCAGGGCTCCTTCTGCCTGACACCTTCTGGAAGATTGTCACCTAATGTTGGCCACCTCCTCAGCACATGGCAAGAATTTCATCATTCCATTCTATTCATCTTCCTTCCGAAGAAGGTTCTTGGGACTCATCCTCATACTCTAATGAATGCTAACATCCCTTTTTCACAGTATTCTCACTTCTCCTATGGACACTCTTTCCACATCCTACTTTGGATCTCCACACCGACAATAAAGAGACCAACTGTGCAACCCTGAAACATATGAAACAGGGAAGCTCCTACCTGGTCTGATTGGAATGAACTGTTAAACAAATAATCCTTTATAGTACTCAAAAAAATTCTGTGGTTTTGTTGTTGTTGTTTGAGACAGAGTCTCACTCTGTCACCCAGGCTGGAGAGCTGTGGCACAATCTTGGCTCACTGCAACCTTCACCTCCCAGGTTCAAGTGATTCTCATGCCTCACCCTCCTGGGTAGCTGGGATTATAGGTGCCTGCCACCAGGCCCAGCTGAATTTTGTATTTTTAGTACAGATGGGATTTCACCATCTTGACCACGCTGGTCCTGACCTCAAGTGATCTGCCCACCTTGGCCTCCCAAAGTGCTGGGATTACAAACATGAGCCACTGCGCCAGGTCCCATAGTACTCAAATAATTTCGACATAAAGTGACCTTATTTCCTGACATATTCTTTCTTGGTGTAGGAGAACTATTTTATTCTTTTGAAAGTATATTGTGAACATTAACACTAAAGTCGCATGACAGGGAGTGAGGAAAGCAAGTTGGTTTACCTGATACTGCTTTGAGGGAATCTCTCATTTGACCAAATCCCTCATGTGGTCAAAATGACTAAGTATGATCAGAATTCATAAAAGACAATGTCTACATATTTCTAAACTAAAAAGAAAACAGCATTAAATAGGAACTAAGTGGCTCATTTCATGAGTGGGAGACAGTGTTTTAATGGTTTTTAAATATGTCTTCCTATCCCTCCCCCTACTCTAACTTACCCCATTTAACTCACTAACCAAAAGATTAAACACCCATTTAACCAAAAGGAATGATTTCCTAGCCTTTCTTCTGCAACTAAAATATCTGTCGATACCACACTTTGCTTGACTGAGATGTTCTGATGAGTGAGAAAAGAAACAGGCTCCCAGAATCCACTCCCTTTTTGTTTTCTACCCTAACTTCTCAGTCAAGTCAATAAATACGTGGTAAGTTGGAATGTGGGTCATGGCACTGTAAGACTTGGCCTGCCACAAGAAATGTCTTTTACTTCATTTCAGAGTCTCAAAATGATCTTGATATTTGGTCTAGTCGCTCGAGAAAAATTGGCTTTGGTGGCCCAACGGGGACCTGAGGTGGCCGGCTGGAGATGAGGCGGTCATTTCCTATCCAGAGCAGTGATATTGAGCAGATGGGGGCTGCCAGCCGGCTGGCTTCTGGATAGGCGTCCGTGTCAGGAGCGATAGGCTGCGAAGTCGCGTGGTGGGGCATAGGGCTGGTAATGCTTGCGGGTGGGCCCGGGGCGGCGGGGAGTCATGTTCATGTAGTCGCTGTGCAGGAGCCTGCTCCTCTTACTCCTCATCTGCAGAAAAGAGAAGTGTCGGTATGGAGGGACAATGTCATGGAAGGAGTTCTAAGACTTTGGACACAACTATTGATATTATTAACTGTCAAATGACAGAGACACTAAAACACTAACCTTTTTTGAGCACCCTGGACTTCAGTAATGACTAATCACACCCAACTACTGACTCTTCACATTGAACTCGAAAAAATCTCAAAGAAAGTATTTTAGAGAAATGCATCCCTGTTACTCTCAATGCTGTCATTTGACCTGAATTCAAAATGCATACTAATCAACATATCCACTATTGATATGTAAATACACTTGAAGGCCCTTTCTCCTTTGACTAGGTTAAGCCTACCCACATTGGATCTTCTTACATTAGCATTTGCTTAACAAGCTGTTTTTCCATAATTAACCAAAGAGGACCTTCAGCTCCTCCAGAGTCTGGAATAATCACAAATCTGTAAAGATGGAGTCCAAACTAATGGCAATTTACAGTTCTAGACAACTAGTACATTCCTATTTCTTTATGGGTATGTATTTCTATAAAGACAATACTGTCATTCATCTCTCTTTCATAGGCTTGGTTCCCTCAGGATGAATTTCCACCAGAAATTAGGGAAATAAGGGCAATCATTTTGCCTACCATGAATCTTAGCAAAATTTTTGACTAAGGGTTAGGAGCATCATTTCTGGATCAACGTGATAGTAAAATTTTACATTTCTTACAAATGACCCAGAAAACATCTAAAAACAGAAAGCCATCAGATTTCTGGATTCAGAATTCTCTATTATGAAAAAGGTGCCTAGTTCCTGGCATACAGGCCGATACTTAAGTAGATATGCTGTACATAAATGACATGATACCTAAATGAATAAATAAGTGAATGATTTCAGCCCTGGTTTTGTTTCCATACACTCCTGCCTGAGCACTTCACACCTTCCTTGTCAAAGGGGCATGAGTAAGTGCTAAAGAAAGGCTTGGAAAAACACTGACCTCCAGGTTACTAAACATAGCTAACATGTTTTAAGTCCTCACCTTCTTCAACTCTCAGCAGCATTCTATACTATTGATAACTCTCTTCTTTTTGTGATACTATTTCTCTTTGCATCTATGACATCCCAGTTTTCATCCTAACTGTCTTGTCACTCCTTCCCTGCCTCCTTTGCAAGCTCATCATTCTCTAACCAGCTGTTAGAATTTTTCACTGCTTGGTCCTAGGCCTTCTTCTCTACTGTATCCTCTTTCCCTAGGCAATCTCATCCACATTCACAGCTTCACCTACTCATCCAAATTTATATCTCTGGACTAAACCTCAAAGCCACTGTAAACTCAACATGTCTAAAATAAATTCAAGATTTCTCCAAAATGCTGAGCTTTTTTTACCAGTGTTTCTCATCTGAGTGAATGACACTACCATATATACAGTTGCCCAGGACAGCCCTCCTAACCTTATCCTTGACACCTCAAGCTCCCTTAATCCCTGTCCCAAGGGACATTTAGTGAAGTCTAAAAACATTTTGGATCATCACAACGGGGAGGGATGCTACTGGCATCCACTAGGTAGAGGTCAGAGATGCTGCTAAACATCCTGCAATGCACAGGGTAGCCCTCTGCAACGAAGAACTGTTTTGGTTCTACATCTTTTCTGTAAATGAAAGACTAGAGCTGTCTTGAGCACAGGATCACAGCAGGGCAGGGGTGAGACCAAGGACATGTCTGTCCCCAGATGAGTGTAGAAAAACAGCTGATAACCTGGGAAGCATTTTTAGTACTTACTCCAACCCTGCGGACTCCCTTTGCCAAACCTCCAAGTGTCAGCCTCTGCCTCTGGACATCGAAACCAAATCACAGCTGGTAGAGAGGCCACAGTAACAAAGGTGTCTTGATTCTCAGGTTCTTCACATTGCACGTAAAGATAATGAAAGGCCTGTTGCAGTCAACTCCCATGCTTATCCTCAAGCGATTGTCAGATGGTGGACTGACTTACTATCACCCTAACTCTAAACACAGCAGTGGGATGAAAATGACAAATGCATGGCTGGGAACAAACACCATGAAGAACCTACAGCGCCCATGTTTATCAAGTATGTGTGCATATGTGTGCAGGAAGTACCTACCCTATGTGTCTATGTCATCTCCACCCCTTCAACAGTGAATGTCAGCTAACGGTATGTGATTTCTGGACCATTCCTCCTTTGCCCTTCTCCCCATGCCAGCCTTACCCCCTTGTTTCCTGGGAACAGCAGCAACACACAGGGCATACGCAAGGTAATCTACTTAAGTACCCGGTCTTTAAGAATCTACTGGATTATTATACAAAGCAGACACTACCTGTACACACACTATCTACATTCCTCACATTGTGATCTGCAGTGGGGAACATAATGTTTTCTTGAAAGATTTCTTTAGACTAGGAAAACAGACAGCTTTACCAGCACAGCTGTGTGAATGGAGAATTGAAAGATAGTGACAGGTGCTGGCCTGTGACAGCTTGACCGAAGGGAGCTCTTTATTTACTCAAGTGTCAACATCAGGTCAAGAACTGAGATAGAATCTGCAGCTGCTCCCAGAAACCCACTCAGCCTAGAAACCCACTCAACCCAGAACTGCCTACAGTAGCATATCATAGGCCCTCAGGAAGTTTCGGAAAACAGCAACTTACATTGAGGCACACTGCAGACCAGCCAAAAATAGGACCTCAGAAAATCACCCAGGAAATAGCTAAACTCCAGGGATCCATGAGCTAGATGCCCAGCTCAGCAAGGTACTTGTTGCTTAAACAGCAACAGCAGGAAAAGATGAGCCCAGAGTAAAAATACTATGTTATTCTACGAAATATAAATAAACTTGTGTTTATACTCTTTTGGTAAGAGAATACAAAGACCCAGGTTTGAGATGCAGATAAGTGGTAGTTTTTATTGGGTAACCAAATTGACTACAAGAGGCCACAAATGACAGGCCTGCCCAATTCACAGGGAGTCTGTAAGACAAAGTAAAACAAAAATAAATTTTTTTAAAACAAAGCAAGATGAATCTCACTAGGAATTAGTAGTGCTGCCAAGGAAAAACCCAGCATGTCCGTGATGTGTCTGAATCAAAAGTGAACAGTTTAAATTCATTGAAAGTGAGAAACTGTTTTAGTCCCTTTGGGTGACTCAAGTCACTCAGCAAATTGATGTCTTATTATAGTAGCTGACATTCTAATGCATATTTATAATAAGTTTTCAATAATGAGCAGTGTCCTCTGCCACTGAAGGTTAAAGTAGTTCCCAAAACTACTTTCTGCAGAGCTAGTAAATTACTTTGACCTAGGTCAGCATATCACAGGGGAATGCCTTTCCTGGAGGGGTACCCAAAGGGCCACTGCACCTGGCCTTTAAGTTAGAAAGTTGAGATTCCCAATGAGAGGATTGAAAAGCCATATGGTAGGCATAAAAGCCAATGTCCAGAGATTAAGAAGAAACAAGAGCTAAGAATTCTAAAAACTCTAAAATCATCAGCAAACACCACAGAGGATCAAAGCTAGAAGTTAAGTTGGATGAAGACACCAAGATCTGGAAAGATGAAAGTAGTCAACTAACATCAGAGGCAGAATTCAGGCAATACTTTACAATACCAAAACCCCACCTTCAGGGTTGGGCAACTTGCAGAAGGCAAGCCAGGCAAATTCTTAAGATGATACCTAGTATAAAGAATTTCCAAGAACAAGCGACCACTTTCTTTCCTACCTTGCAGCAAGTACAGAGTAAGCAACAGGCAGCCTGACAAATGTCCATCTGAGCCCTAGGGTCTTCTGAACTGCAAGGAGCATGTGGGGAACAATTGAAAGGTAAGCTTCGGCAATAGGCCAAGAAAAGTCTAAAAGAATCTAAGACTGGATAATAGGAAGGCATGACTGTGGATCCAGGTCTGTACCTGCAGTCATCAAGCTGATAGTAAACAGAATGACTTCACATGATAAGGCTTTCAGAAATTACTGACCCATCTACGAATTAGGTAAATATATGGATTATGCCTTAAAGATGAGTATCATACTTCAGGCAGACTCATTTAAATTCTTAATTTGACCTCTCTGGAGGTTATCAATTCATCAATTCAATAAGCATTCATTAAGCACCAAATGTACTTAATATCAAATGGAGAATATCAAGATAAATAGTCTTTTGGAGACTATCTAGAGAAATAGTCTTTTATCGGCTGGGCGCGGTGGCTCAAGCCTGTAATCCCAGCACTTTGGGAGGCCGAGACGGGCAGATCACGAGGTCAGGAGATCGAGACCATCCTGGCTAACACGGTGAAACCCCGTCTCTACTGAAAAATACAGAAAACTAGCCGGGCAAGGTGGCAGGCGCCTGTAGTCCCAGCTACTCGGGAGGCTGAGACAGGAGAATGGCGTAAACCCGGGAGGCGGAGCTTGCAGTGAGTTGAGATCCGGCCACTGCACTCCAGCCTAGGCCACAGAGCGAGACTCCGTCTCAAAAAAAAAAAAAAATAGTCTTTTATCTTTGAAGAGAATACATTTCTCATTGAAGAAATGACTCATCCATGCATGTAACTTCTAGAAAAAAATTCAAAGACAACATGGAGTAAATACATTCTGTACCATAACTGTGTACCTAATAAGTTTCTGAGTAAGAACAAGTGTCACTCAGGGGTACGTTCTTAACTGTAAACGCGTTCATCAAAATGTGTTCAAACCCAGGCCAAAAATTCAATGTTGAGGAAGGTAAAGAAAAATACACCACATTTATTATGTAAACATTTGCAAAAGCTGGTACTTCAGTGGTGAGAGCTCAGAAAATTCTAACTCCCATTATAGTTTCATAATGACAGCACCATACTTGGCCTCACACAATTCAACTGCTTCAGAGGAGAAAAAAATATGACTCAGATAAACAGATCTAGTTTCTTTGCTAGGTTTGAATACACAATTTCAGTAGCCAAGTTTCTCATGATTTTTGATCAAGCCAACATTGTCCATTGGCTTCAGTTGCCTAGCTTCCCAAGTTGCCTAGGTGTTTATACATATATACGCATTAAAACTGTTTTATGTGTCGTAATTATATTGCAAAATGGAGAGAAAAAAGGCAACTGCTCCTAATCCCTTCACCCTAATTTGCCCATTTAGCTTCTTATTTTGCCTCACCACTTACTCAATGCCTTCTGGGAAATCTAACTCATATCAGATTTTTATCTCAGATAGAGTAGAACAGGCTAAAAGAGAACCTACTCGAGCATGGGGAAAAGAAAATCATCATCATATATTAAACAGAAAATAAACCACATAGGCAAAATTCTTGAATGTGTTCAGATTGCATGTGCAGTGGAAAAGTTACATAAAAGCAGTGCTGCGTCTCTTACCCAGAAAATACTAAAGGCCACTGTTACTAGCAAGCTATAGCAAGCCAGGACTCCACCAACCACCACCAGTGCCCAAAAGGGCTTAGAAGGTCCAGGAAATAGGGGGCTTGGACAAAGGTGTTTCCCTGAAAAACAAAATAGAGTGGATTAAATTATATAGGAATAGCAATTGAGTACATTTCCTTCCTTGTGAACATCAGAGAAAAATGTGAAAGAAATAAAAATATTAAACATATTACCAGCTTAGGGTGAATAGATTTCCTGTTTGAGACTTACCCAACCCCACCACTGACCATGACCTGGTCAGTTTTCATGACTACAGTTGAAAGCCATTACGTTAGGATGGTACACTGGTAGACTTGTATTCACTTGACTTTGTGGATTCTACTGTGTGATTCAAAATGGTGACTTCCAATGGCCTTAACCTACTTTACCCCTTTCTCCCATCAGAAGATAGTTAATCTAGACCCTAAACTGCATCCTTGGAATAAATTAAATAATATACATGTTTTCAAGCCTTAAGAAAATCATCAGCCGAATATGGCAGTCAGAACATTGGACTGCTAATCAAGAGAATAAATTTCTAGCTCCAACCCTGCCTAATAGATTATATGATGATGAACAAGTCGCTTTATATCTTTAGGAATCAAAAGGGGATGAGAAGGAATCTATAGAATTCTATTCAAAATTAGAGAAAATTAGAACTAGAAGGCATACCAAAAATCCTCTAGTCCATTGATTTTCAATCCTAGCTGCACATTATCTGAGGAAATTTGAAAATATAATGATGTTCAGCACCCCTTCCTCAACCCATATCAATTACATCAGAATCTCAGGGCTGGAACTAGGCATTGGTATTTCTTTTAAAATCTACTCAGATTTATAATATACAGACAGGACCGAAAATTACTAAGTACAGGAGCATTGGTGTCCTTCTCAGTTCTACTATAAATGATATGTGTATGTGTATGTATACATATACATAAAATACTATCCTAAAGTAGTATATCATTCATATAGGAAAAAATATTTCACTCTTAACTATAAGCAACATAGCATAATTTTTAAACCTTTGACTTGATACAAGTGAAATATTCTGTTTGGACATTATAGATACTAGAAATCTAAATGGGATTCAGCAAACAAAATATTCACACATTAATTGTCTCTATTTTGCCAGAACACAAAATCTAATCTGCCGCATTAAGTTAACAATTCTTTCCTTATTTAGTATCCTATTTTTCATCAGCATGGTTCTGTTCCAGCATAGAAGAAAAACCATTTATTGGCATTATGCTAGGATTCAATACAAAACTGAACATATACATTTCTTATTATCATTCCACAAAAAGGAAAACCTATGATATATCCACAAAGTATACCAAAAAACCAAATTTTACTTGTTGCTACCAATAAACTGTATTCTTCTTGGTTGAGGAATCATGATTTTTTTCCCTAACATTTAGGCAGAACATAACACCAACAAAAGCTCAGCAGACTTATTTTCACTAATTCACAAATACCGCTTAATAGTTGTACTGAGTTTTTGACTATGAAAAAGTTAGGTGACTTATCCAAGATCGCAGAGTTGATTAATAGCAAATTTTATGTCCCCTGGTTTCTAGTTCAGCATTCTTTGTATATTTTAGACAATGGAAAGGTACAGGCTGGGCGTGGTGGCTCACGCCTCTTATCCCAGCACTTTGGGAGGCCAAGGCGGGCGGCTGACGAGGTCAGGAGATGGAGACCATCCTTGCTAAAATGCTGAAACCCCGTCTCTACTAAAAATACAAAAAATTAGCCAGGCATGGTGGCGGGCTCCTGTAGTCCCAGCTATTTGGGAGGCTGAGGCAGGAGAATGGCATGAACCCGGGAGGCGGAGCTTACAGTGAACCAAGATCGCGCCACTGCACTCCAGCCTGGGTGACAGAGTGAGAGTCCGTCTCAAAAAAAAAAAAAAAGAAGAAGAAAGAAAAAGAAAAAGAAAAGAAAAAAAAAAAAGAAAATGGAAAGGTACTTTTACAGAGGAAGATTATGGAGCACAAAAAAAGACTTAGAAATAGAACTGAGTCTTCCTGAGTCTTAACCCATTAGACCCAGTTGTTACTTGAGGGCACCTAGGCTTACATTTTAATGGTAACCTCTTTTCTGTCATGATCCACTCGAATGGAGAAAAATGATCTATTCCCACATGCGGTAACTTCATCACTTACTCTCTCACTCAATGTCAGCAAAGGAAAATAAAGATATTCAAAATATAACCTTGAATCTCCTCTACAGTAAAAGGAAAAAATTTTCTGAAAACATTGTTTGTCTTTGTTAGTATCACATCACTTAGGCCTTACTCAACCTCACCACTGACCATGACTTAGTTTTCAGGACTGCATTTGAAAACCATTATTTTAGGTTGGTACACTGGTAAAACTGTATGTTACCTTTCACATGGATAATGGTTCCATTGCTCTTCTCATTGTCTAGGTAAGGAGGAGGATACATGACTTCAATTTTGCAGAAGTAAATATCTGTTTGGTTAACATACAAATTCTGGAGATAGAATGTCACTGATTCATTGCCCAATTTCCCATCACAGTTGAATCCCGTCTTTGAGTAAACCTGAAGCTGCTGGGAGTAATTCCCATACACAACACAGACTTCCACAGCACTATCCAGTCCTTTATGAAGGGATGCCCGGAACTCCCTTGAGAAGAGATTGTAGGAATACTTGCAGCTAAGGTTGACTGCATTGTCGTATGCTACAAGCATGGGCGACTGCTTCACCAAAATCTTGTTTCCTGGGGGGAAAAAATCATTTGCTTAGAACAAGAATATAAGGATAATTTTTCTTCCTAAAAGAAAAATGTATTAATTAACTAATGAACAGATCTCCAGCAAAGGTTTTCTCTTGGCAGAAGATGTAGGACCTCTTCGAGGGATAATTATACTGAGAGTTCAAAAGTTAACATTTTGATATTATTTGCATCTTCTTTTGAATGGAGCAATGGAGGCAGTACATGGCTTTCTGTTGGCATTGAGCACCACAGCTATACACTCAAAATTTTTAAATCTATATTCCTAAGACATTAATATTAATCATACATTGGGCCAATTTCCTGATTGGGTGATATATTTGGAGGTGGCTTTATTGCCTGACAGACACACAAATAGATTTGTTTCTTTGTTTGTTTGTTTTTGAGACAGAGTCTTGCTCTGTCGCCCAGGCTGAAGTGCAGTGGTTCAATCTCAGCTCACTGCAACCTTCACCCACTGAGTTCAAACAATTCTCCTGCCTCAGCCTCCTAAGTAGCTGGGATTACAGGCATGCACCACCACGCCGAGCTAATTTTTGTATTTTTTTAGTATAGATGGGGTTTCACCATGTTGTCTAGGCTGGTCTCGAACTCCTGGCCTCAAGTGATCTGCCTGCCTTGGCCTCCCAAAGTGTGAGGATTACAAGCATGAGCCACCAAGCCCAACCTACAAATAGATTTGTTTTTAAGTTGTGATACAGGCTTTTGTAAAGGAATTAAAATATTTTGAAACATTTTTACTTTGTTTATTGCCCATTCCAGGAGTGGGATGAAGAAATAAGAAAAAATATACCCAAGAGTTTGCTTTAATTTGTTTTCCACACCAAATTCAGAGAATAGCCTCCTCAAGAAATTCATAGATTTATTCCGTTAAATCATAAAAGGTGAAAGACTCCAGAGGGGAGTTACCTCTCTGGTCTATTATCTACCTTTACTGCTATCCCAATAAAAGATCAAAGAATCTGGAGACCATTTAGTTCAATCTTTAAAAGCAAAGAAACTGAAATTAGGTTATCATCTCCATAAGGGAAGAGAACACATTGATCTCATTTCCCATGGTATCCTCATCGTTGGCACATGACAATATTACTTTTTTTTTCTTTTCTAATGACTGTATAAGGCCTAGAAACATTAGCTGGTTTGTCTGAAGTCACCAAACAAATGGTAAACAAAGCCAGAACTAAAACCCAAGTTATCTATGACCAACTAAGAAATAGACCACTGAAGCACTGAGAAACTGAGAATCAACTTTGCAACCAAGAGACTTTCCAAAATTTTTCTTTTTTTTTTTTTTCTGGAGATGGAGTTTCGCTCTTGTTGCCCAGGCTGGAGTGCAATGGCGCGATCTCAACTGACTGCGACCTCCACCTCCTGGGTTCAGGTGATTCTCCTGCCTCAGCCTCCCGAGTAGCTGGGATTACAGTCATGCACCACCATGCCCAGCTAGTTTTCTATTTTTAGTAGAGATGGGGTTTCTCCATGTTGGTCAGGTTGGTCTTGAACTCCCGACCTCAGGTGATCCACCCGCCTCAGCCTCCCAAAGTGCTGGGATTACAGGTGTGAGCCACCGTGCCCGGCCCTCAAGAATTTTTCTAAAACAACAAACCACTTTGTGTCTTTGATTCAAATTTAATGCAAACAAAAGCATTTTTTTGTTCTTGTTTTGGGGTGTGTTCATAATTATTTACCTACTTGCATTTCTTTTAAGTTTATTTGAAGCAACATCCGTATACCCACACTGAAGAACCAAACAAAATCAGATTCATTTTTAAATGAAATTTACAATTTAACTGAATTTGAATTCATACACACAGGTGTTTTGTTTTGGTTTTGGTAAGAAGGAAATGGCATAGAACTAAATTAATAGTAACTTTTTGTCTCCTGTATAATCAACAATGCTGGCCAGGCATGGTGGCTCACACCTTTGTGATCCTAGCAATTTGGGAGGCCAAAGCCGGAAGACTGCTTGAACCCAGGAGTTCAAGACTAGCCTGGGCAACATAGAAAGAACCCATCTCTACAAAGTTCTTTTTAAAAAATCGTTGCTGGCTTTATATCAAGAACTTTAAAATGAAAAAATATCTGTGCCCAGGTCCTCCCACTTCCAGAAATTCTGATTTAATTGGTCTAGGATGGGGGAAAGGATTGATACTAAGTTTTTTTCTTTATTTTAGATAATAACTTTATTGAGATATAATTCAGGTACTATAACGTTTGCTGTTTTAAAGTGTAAAATTTGGAGACTTTTTAGTATATTCACAAAGTTATTAATGAATCACCACTATCTGATTCCAGAATATTTTCATTACTCCATAAAGAAAGACCATACCCATTTACCGTGACCCCACTTCCTCCCTCCCTTAAATCCCTGGAAACCATGAATCTACTTTGGCCCTATGAATTTGCCTATTCGGGACTGTTTTTATAAGTAGAATCATACAATATGTGGCTTTTTGTGTCTGACTTCTTTCACTTAGCATAATGTTTTCAAGGTTCATCCATGTTGTAGCGTGCATCAGAACTTCATCACTCTTTATGACCAAATAATATTCCATTGTATGGATATACTACATTTTGTTTTTCTATTCATCACCCTTTGGTTATACGAATAATACCGGTATGAGCATTTGCATACAGATTTTTATGTGGACATATGTTTTCAACTCTCTTAGGTATTTGCCAGCAGTAAAACTGCTGAATCATATGGTAACTCTGTGTTTAACTTTTTGAGGAATTGTCAAACTGTTTCCAAAGCAACTGCACCATTGTACATTCTCACCAGCAGTGAATGAGGGCTCCAATTTATCCTCATCCTTGCTGACACTTGGTATTGTCCATCTTTTCTATTGCAGCCATCCTGGTGGGCATGAAGTGATATCTCATCATGGTTTGATTTGCTATTTCTCTAATAAGTAATGATGTTAAGCATCTTTTCATGTGCTTATTAGCCATTGGTCTATTCTTTTTAGAGAACTCTCTATTCAGATAATTTGCCCATTTATTAACTGGTTAGGTTATTTATCTTTTTATTATTGAATTATTAGAGTTCTTTATACATTTTACATATATATATATATATATTTTTTTTTTTTTTCTTGACAGTCTCAATCGGTCATCCAGGCTGGAATGCAGTGGCACAGTCTTGGCTCACTGCAACCTCTGCTGCCTGGGATCAAGCAATTCTCCTGCCTCAGCCTCCCAAGTAGCTGGAATTGGAGGTGACCACCACCACCCCCAGCTAATTTTTATATTTTTAGTAGAGATGGGGTTTTTCCATGTGGGCCAGGCTGGTCTAAAACTCCTGACCTCAGGTGATCTGCCTGCCTCAGCCTTGATACAAATTTCTTATCAGATATGTGATTTGCAAATGTTTTCTCTCATTCTGTGGACTGTCCTTCATATTGTCTTAAAAGTTCCCCCACTTAATTCTAATATTCAGTTGGGTTGAAAGCCACTATGGCCTAGTGGAATTCACCTGACAACATATTTAGAATCACCTGGAAAAATCTAAAAGCTTTTGGTTTTCCAAGGCCAATTAAATCCGAATCTCTAGGTATAGGACCCAGACATCCATTCATATTTTTTTGTAATTTTGTAATTTCTCTAGTAATTCTAGATGGCAGTCAAGTTTGAGAACCAGTGGCCTAACAGAGGAAACCTAATTTCTTATCCTCAGATAGGCCTCCACAGGCTTTCCCAACCTCATTTCCTCAAACCGAAACCCTCCTAATTAGACCGACCATTTAAGCCAACATCCCAGGAACACACTGTGAGCATTCCTACCTCCGTGCTTTGTCTACTAACTCCTTGGAACAGAGCACCACTCCCTTCTCAGGTATCAAAATGATTACTATCTGTATCGCTCACTTGACATTTGGTCGAGTTCTACCTTTTGAACAACTCTTGTTTCACATGCTTCAATTTGCTTAGCTTTGGATTCATGTACAATTCCCCTAGACCCCTGGTTTCCAAGTCTCTTGACAGAAAGGACCACATGTTATGCTTCTTTACATAACACAGTATGACTAATAGACTCTCATTAAATAATTGTTGAGTGAAAGATGGTGATCCGGCTGTACTGTTGTTATCAGCAGCTAGGTTTGACTACCATCTCATTAAATCCTTGTTCAAAACCTGTGTCAACAACTTTAACTTCACTTATTATTTGTTCCACAAATATTTTGCAAAAGCACTGAAAAGTAAACAAGCAAAGAATCAAAAGGTTCAACTTGTCTTAATACAAACATCCAATTTGTTTTTTTGTTTTTGAATTATTTTGTTTGTTTCCTTTTTTCACTTTGAAGGAGACATTAGGTCAATTCTGATTGGAACAGCAACCAACTCCAGCAAGCAATGCCTGCATCTCCCCTCCTTTTCAGAGAATGCAGGTTAGGCATTTGTATTCTGCTTGCTCACCCCCCTGGGAATTGTGTTTCTATTGCTAATTATTTGGATTCTGTTTTAATGGATTCAAATTCTTGCTGATCTGCCTTTGTGAGCTGATTTAAAGAAAAACATGAGAATGACAATAGGACTTCTTCGTGGGGATAAAAAAGGGAGTGCAGGTGGGCTGGAGAGAAACCTCAGATGGCTCCCCAGTTTGACTCTCTCCCAGCATCCCCAGTGAGGTGGAGAGAGGGAAGGGAGAGGGAGGAAAGAACAAAAGCTATGGCATCTAGAGTCCAGTGGTTTGCTGAATATGTCCCGTCTAACTCAGGGTGTGACGTGTTCCTAAGATGCACATGGGAGAGAAGAATTGATTTCCCAAAAATGAATGGCTCTCAATTCCTGTCCTTGGGCAGCTCATGATCTGATGGGGAAGAAAGATATAAATAAACCCTACTTTAAACATAGTGACACAGTGATCTGCACAAAGCTTCTGGGGGGAACTAGGAAACCATCTAAGGATCTACGGAGATGACTGCTGACCTGAGTCCTGAAGGATTATGCATACATGGATTTGACCAACTTTTACTAAGTAAAAGTTAGCCTGGCTAAGATGTGTCTTTGTGTTGGGGGCTGGGGTGAGGTGGGAGAGTGTGTGTTTGGGCCAGGGGTGAGTTAGGGGACTGTGGGGAGGATAAGACAAAGACAGAAAAAGAGCAGTCTGGGCAAGGGAGATGAGGAGGGTAAGAAAGAGTGTGGCAGACTTGGGGAATTACAGCTACCTTCTTTTTGCTGGGCCATGAGTTATGAAAGGGAAGATTGTCAAAGTAAGCATAGTTCACTCCATTAGAGAGCCTGAGCTCTCTTCTGAAGGTGATGAAGATCTATTGAAGGCTTTTATGCAGAAAAGTGCT
Source organism: Colobus angolensis palliatus (assembly GCF_000951035.1). Classification (NCBI taxonomy): domain Eukaryota; kingdom Metazoa; phylum Chordata; class Mammalia; order Primates; family Cercopithecidae; genus Colobus; species Colobus angolensis. The sequence goes on from NW_012116266.1 coordinate 5,078,558, forward strand.
AAGATTTTGCTGGAAAAGAGCTTGAAAACTATTTGTTTTCAATAAGGCCATTTGATGAAAAGCCATCCAATTTATTGTTCATGTTTACTTTCCTCCCTCTTCTTTGTCAACATAGATCATTTTTAAATTAGTTAGCTCTCAAGCACAGATACTATACTTGAAATAGTTTGCTTACTATGTGTTAATATGTGGCGAACAGCCTCCTAGTTTAGAGTTCAAGCTGAGTTCAAGGTTGGCTGATAAAATCTCTTGTTTCTCAATATTTATATCCTCATAACATTTGGTTCCACCTTGGTTCGTGTCAATAATTCAGGGAAGCCTAAATGGGAAACTATCTCATAAGACCTTAGAATCTATCTGCTTTGCAAGACACTAAAATGAAAGAAATTTACTTTTGGTGCTAGAAAAAGATAACCAGTGACTCTAAGTGATATTGAATATGTGTGATCATTGTGACTTTGAGTAAACACAGTAATTCTGATTTCTCTTATTTTCTTTTAAAATGGGGCATGTGTAAAAATGCACACCCCTTGCTCTGTGACAGTGAAGTAAAAACATGGAGAAATCAAAGTAGCTGATAATCAGAATATCAGGTGACATTTGGCTTTGATATGTATTTTGGTCCTCTGAGTTTCTGAAAATCCACAGTACTTCAAATAATGTAAGAACATACTACAAATGTAAGGACATACCTAAACTCAGAAGAAACCCAAATATTTAGCTCCCTTGTCCTAACTTCTGTTTGATTTCTTTTTGCTTTCCAGTTCACGATAGGAGTAGAAGACATTCTTCTTAGGCTACTTGGGTATTAGTAGACCCAGCCCTTTCCCTATGAATATTTGATTTTCCTTCTTGAGGGTGTTCAGGTAAGGTCTACCCAGGTCAAACCTACTAGGTTAAAAGAAACATTGTCAATCCATCCATTTTCTTTGCTTACATTATCAAAAGATTGGCCTGACTGACATTTCTCTAACTGAATTGACAAGTTGTTTTGATGATGAATTTAGTGCTTTGCTTTTCAAAGCCTTTCCTAGCAGCTAACCAGCTAAAGGTGTGGAGACAGGAAGCACTAACCTCAAACCTCTTTCCCTCACAGCTCCTGCTTAACAACAGGCAACATGAAGAGTGAGATCGGAGGTGAGAAGGTACTTATCTGCTGCTTGTGAGCAAGGTACTGAAAGCTAAAAGATTTCCCACAGATAATCTGTGAATCTTGTGATATAGTCGACTTCAGGAAAATTGAAGTTGCTTGAACTTCCATGAGAATGGCAGTGGGTGGTGGGGAAGCTTGGTTACAAAAAAAAAAAAAATTCTTGCCGTTTACACCTATTATAAACAGGTCAATTACCATATTTAGTAACGAGGTCAACCCTCTGCACAGGTGGGGTGGTAACCACCTCTAAGGTGTGGCTCCCAGCATCAAAGAACCTTGACCTGAAAAGGACCCGCCCACCAGCTCAGTTAATGTTTAGATTTCCAAAGAAAATGAAGCCTAAAATGCAATATGGGAAACACATTGGCTTAATTTAGTATCTATGGCTTACATTCACAGGGCTATAAAATGCTCTTTCTTATTTTATTTCATCTGAACTCTATATTCAACTGTGAAGTAAATAGGCAGGACAGTCATCTTTATGCCCATCTTACAGATGGGGAAACTGAGGTCAAAGAGGTAGATGAGTTGTCCAAGGTTACAAGAAACAAGTGATCCTTGAAATTTAAGCTCATACCTCATGACTTCTAATCTACTGTTCATTTCCCTCTGCCATGTTGCATCACAATTTCAACACAATTTCAGTGATTGGTTCTAGATCCTCTCAAAGTTGGACTTGATCGGGAGGATGGTACTAGATGTCTGGAGTGAGGGTTAGGGAGGAGATTACCATTAAGTAGGGAAGTGAATGGAATGGAAAGAGGATCAGGACAAAATAAATTTCATTTTCCCCATCATTTTATTAGAGTCTTATCCTGCAAAAAAAAAAACCACTCAACTGGAAGGAAACTTGGAGATGATCTGCATCAATCCCTTATTTTTAAAAAGAGGCCATTGGGGCAAAAAAAGAAGAAGAAGAAGAAGTAAATGACTTTTCAAACAAGGTCACACAAATAAGGGGAGAACTAAGATATAATTTATTTATTTAGACATCTAGAAGTAATGTTTTAAATCATGAATGGACAGAAAAACAACTTTGTTCATTCAGCAAGACTGAATTTATTTCATGCTCTTATCCAGAAAAAATTTGTTTCCAAATTTTTTGCCTCTAATGCACATATACAAAACATTTTGCTTACAATTTTGAAGCTTTCCTGAAGGTCATAGATGGATCCCAAATAAGGCCTACAGACAGTATGATCACATCAAATGATCTTATAAATTATTTCTGATGCACAAGTAATAATTATACCATTGGGATCTTCCATTCTAGCTTACCCAAGTGTACAAAAGGGATTGAACATAGACATGAGTCAACACATAAAGTCACATTTCAGTCTGAACTTCACTAGGAAAATCCTTAACTTCGGGGCTTTTGTGAATTACATTTGTTTGTCATTTTTTTCCTTTTCTTTCTCGTAGCACCATAGAGAAATAAAATGGCACATAGACACTGGTGAACCGGACAGTAAAGTCAGCAGCACTCAAGAGTGGAACATGTACTGGGAAGCTAAAGAAGCAGTTAGAGAGCTGGAATACATGATTAATTAGCAATGTGATTTTCCTCCAGAATCTAAGAACTTTATCAGGTTCCATTTATGCACATCATAGTCTGACTTCCTTTTGCAGTTGAAAAATCAGGTTGTAAGATTCTAATTATCTGGTTTCCTTTTAAAAATTCGGACTGAACAGAATTTCACGTGTTAGGTAGAAACCAAAAACAATGAAAGCTTCTACTTTCAGCCGTCTTGCCCTGTGATATTTGTGAGCATACTGTGAAGGTGATGCTGATTTCCCTGGCACAGAAGAGCACCTCCCTCCTGACCACAGAGCTGGTTAAGTTACTGTAACTTTCCTCTGAGTACATTTCCTGTTCAGGCCCAGGATGCCCTTCAACACGTGACCATCTGTCCACTGGCTCCTTTTCAGGCTCTGTAAGGGGTAGGTTCCCCCACAAGACAAGCCGGTGGTTGCTCAGGGACCTGTGAGACAAACTGTGCTCCCTGAGAAGAAAGGGGGACTCAACAGTCTATGGCTCTGATAACCTTAGCTGGTGGCCTGGCTTCCTTCTGATAAGAGAAAGAGAAGTACAAAACATTCACCAGACTGTAGCACCTTTCGCCATCCTCTTTGAGCTTCAATGAAGATAAAAACAAAGCTATTCATGACCTACCATGCTTTGAATGGACCCACTTTTTCTCCCAGAAATTCATGTTAAAATGAAAAAATGGTAATAATAATGCAGGTTATGGTTTAAAATAATTCTGTGGTCATTTCCTCTAGTTTTCTGTTGACTGTTATCTTGGAACTCTTCTCATTTTCACAAGAAATGAAGGTTTAAGGAAAATCTCTTCACAAAAAAAGGGGGGATGCTTTGAATAAGCTTGATAAACATGCATATATAGTTGTCCTCTGGATCCATGGGGGATTGGCTCCAGGACTCCTGCAGATACCAAAATCCATGGAAGCTCAAGTCGTGCAATTGTTGGTCTTCTGTATCCATAGCTTCTGCATCCCACACAAATACTGTTTTTGATCCATGGTTGATTGAATCCACAGATGCATAACTCATGGATATGAAGGGCCAACTATATGTTGTCTCATTCCAGATCCCAAATGAAAACAGATGGCACACACAAAAGTGGGCAAGAGTAGGAGGATTATTTATGAAAGGACTATTGGCAAAGGTGTGGCGACAGCAGAACCACAAGGGGTAGTGCCAGAGCCTGTGACTTGCAGCAGCAGAATTATGACTACCGTTAGGTCTAAAGAGACCAGGGGACAGTGAAGTTACCAGCACCAGAAGGAAAGAGAGTAGTGTAGAGGAGGCCACCATGACAGAAGCAATGACTTCCATCAAGAGAAGCAGACCAAGCAACCAGCCTTGGCCAAGATTGTGTATGTCACAACTATCAGTTACACCAAGCACATTAACTGTTCTTGACAGAAGGTACGGTTTTAAAACAAAATCTAAAGAGGTTTTAGTTCGAACAAGGACAAATGATTATAGGTAACAACAGAAATAGAAATAGAATCCTGATTAATAAATTTACTAATTTATGACACCTGTAATCCTAGCATTTTAGGAGGCTGATGCAGGTGGATCACTTGAACCCAGGAGATGGAAACCAGTCAAGGCAACATGGTGAGATCCCATTTCTACAAAAATTACAAAAATTAGCTGGGTGTGGTGGTACCTGGCTGTGGTGGCATGTACCTGTAGTCCAAGCTCCTTGGGAGGCTGAAGTGGGAAGATCACTTGAGCCTAGGAGGTCAAGGCTGCAGTGAGTGGTGATCGCACTACTGCACTCCAACCTGAGCAACAAAGTGAGACCCATCTCAAATAAATAAATAATTTACTAAAGAAGTTGCTTTTGGTCAGCACTAATCCAAGCCCCACCTTTAACCTTTATTTGTGTTCCTACACAGGCAGACACTATAATATAGAGGACACTTATTCTTGTCCTCTTAAAAAACTTATTGTGCTACATGTAACTGTCAGAAAGTAACTCAAAGGTCAGATAGTTCAGTAGCAAAAAGTCCCATCTGAGCACCAAGACCTAAGACATTCATTTTTGAGAGGGAAAAGTTATCAAAAACAATCAATGAGTACTTTCTGAGAAGAAATTTTGATGTGTCAGAGAATTGTCCTTTGGTATTCTGACTTCTGCTGTGACAGCGTCATTCATTCATTTATTAATTGAGTACCTAATGTACTTGATTCTTAGGAGATGGGCAGATGTAAAAGAGAGAGCTGTTTCATCCTAGGAGAAATCCTAAGGCAGGTACACAATCAGCTACTCTCTGAAGCCATCTGTGGTACATGAACTCTAAAAAGGGTCATTGACAGTCATGTGAAACAGGCCTTGTTTCCAGACAGGATGATTCTGGAGGCTTTTGCAGAGGCTTTGCATTTAGCTGAGCCATAAGGTCTGGGGCAAATATAGACAGGCTAAGATCATGGAAATGACCTTAGTGTGAAGGTTTATTGGGAACTGGCAGAGCATTCCATTTATGTAGAATGGAAACAGATGAAGATGACCGGTACCAGTCATGGGGAGCCTTAAATGCCAAGAAAAGGCACATGGATCTTACCAGAAAGATCATGGGAGATGCTGAAGATGTCTGAGTTGAGAATGTTGTGGTATATGCTGCTTTGGGAAGGTTAGCACAACCTTGAGGAGTGCAGCAAGCAATCTTGGCTGCCCTTGGCTTGGAGCAAGGGAAGAGCTGAGGCAGAGACCAATCAGGAGGCTGATGCAAGAGCACTGATGTGAGTTCATCAGGCCTGAGCTGCGGAGGTGGCAGCTGGTATGAAAGGGTCAAACAAGGCATTGGTGCTCAGTTTTACAGACTAATGGTGAACAGGAATGGAAACTGACCCGGAGTTCACACACTGGGTAAGGGTGTGAGTGGAGGTACCATTGACAAAATGAGGTAAGTTAAGAGGAAATTTGTTCATCCTGGAGGAAAGATCCAGAAGTTGTTAGAAGCACAGGACTAGAGTTCGAGGAAGCCAGCTGGGGACAGAAATGTACGGTAGGAAGTTCATATGTATTAGGATGACAGTTAATATTAAAACCGCTAAAAACCATCACCTGTGCTGTAATCCATCCCTACCACTCAGAGACGCCACCCAGCAATGCAGGATGTGAGTGCTCTGGGACCAAAACTTCCTAAACCCAAAGCAACATAAACTCAGGTGCAGTGCGACTCAGTCCCTACCGTTCACAGGTCAAGTGTGCTATTTTCCTCTGATCTCCTAATGTTAGAAAGACGATCTAAGGGGACAACATAGCAAGAGTACCTTAACTTACATGAAAGTGGAACCTATACCAAAAGCCACCAAACAACTCCCCAAAATCAAATCTTACTATCCTAAAAGGTTGCCTGTAGTCCAAATAGAAGGTAACCAGGAAATTATAGATTTCTGTACATATATATTATTATAGTAATTCAGTTAACAGATCAAAAGACAACCCATAGGTATAAAGAGACCTCCTATATTAATTTATTATTTTCTAAATATATGTTTTAATCTAGTAACCAAATTTGAGAGCCATATTTTCCTCCTGAGCCACGATTATCCTGATCCCTCCTTCAAAACAACTCTGTAATGAAGACAACAGTACATTTTTCCTGTCTGTTCCATTCTGCCTAAATCACATACCTCTAAAGAATCTGCTAGGATCACCTTGTCATATACAGAACACCCAGGTAAATGTCATGGCCCAGAAGTTTACATAATTACTGTGTTGGACCTTAACATTGCATAGGAAAATAGGAGACAGCAAAGGCAGCATTGCCCCCTCAAATCCAGCAGTCATTTCTAAGCACATTAGCAGCATCTAGGATCCCAGTTAGCAATCCCTGCAAGAGATTTCAGAGATGGCTGGTTTGTAATTTCTTGTATTTGCTCTATCAGGTCATAAGAGCATCCATAAGGGATGGGGTAGTTGAGCTGCCTTGTTAGACCTGACAAAAGCTAGCTTTTAAAAAATTCCACCTCAGAAGCACTTTTAAGCCAGAAAGTAGACCTGAGATATCCTCCAGCCCAAACTCTTCATGTATCAGATGAAGAAACCAAGGCCTAGAAAAGTTCTGTCACAGTATGACAGACTAATACTCCTAATCACATCCCCCACCTTGAGAAATCCTTGGGATTCGCTTTTGAGTTTGAAAAAAGAGAGGGCAAAAGAATAGCGGACTGGCCTCCCTAAGCCAAGGTCAAGCAACCATATCCTTGTTCCAAAACACACAGGGAAATGCTAAGATTAACATCCCTGACTGGAAACTGGAGCCCCTCCCATAATTTTGGGCAGGGTTGGTTTGAACCCTGTGACCCTGTGATCTCAGCCATGAGCTGAGGTCAAGCCTAGCCATAGTGTGCATTGTTGAGGGCTCAAGCAAGAATTTAAAGTACAAATAGGCTAAGCCTTCAGAGAGAAGGCGTGTATTACCCAGCAGCCCTGGTTGATGCAGGTTTAACACTATGACCTACTCTGAGAGATTTGTTTGTTTTTAACCTCAGGTTCACCAGTATAGAATCGCTCATCTACCATAGCATCATCTAACTTATCTCTACCCCCTTAAGTCTCTTCTCTTGCTCCCCATCTTCTTAGAGGTTTGTCCTCCTCTCTCTAATACACCCATCTCCTATGCAACAAATCTCCCTCCCCATCTCCTTGAGAAAATTGCCCCCACCCTCTTTTTTTCCTCTCTCTCCTCCTCCTTTCTTTCCTCTCTCTCCTCCTCCTTTCTTTCCTAATAATAGCCTTCTCTACCCTCCAGCCCTGCAATGCTACACATACACACACTCTCTCCACCCTCCTCCCCTCAGGTCCAGCACTTGGTTCCTTCCACATGTCAAATATACTTAAGTCACTCAGCTATTTGCAAACATTTATTGTTACATGCCCAAAATACCATGGTAGATATTTTAGATGATATACGTTCCTAACTGTCTTTACCTTATCTATTTTCTCTCCTTTTCACTGTCTCTGTTTTGTCCCCCTCCACTTTTCCTTAATCCTGTGAAGTCTTATCCTCCTTCTCCATGTCTCTGCCTAAACTCAAAAGTCCCAACTGGCGTTTCAGCCAAATCCCAAACCATTATTCACACCTTTCCCTCCTATGTTTAACGCCATTAACCACTATCTTTTTGAAACTCTTTCCCTCGTTGGCTTTAGTGGCATTCCACCAGCCTCACTGTCGCCTTGCCTCTCTCACCACTTTCTCTGTCTCCTTCACTAGCTAACCATCCTTTACAGCTGACTCCCATCAGAGCCAGTTTCCAAATTCAGTTCCACTTTCTGCTTTTCTACAGTTATGCCCTCTCCTTTCAACTAGCCATGCATTCCCATAACTTCAGCTTCATTCCAAAGATAAGGATTCTGAAATATTTTCTTCTTACCCAGGCCATTACTTCAAAATGACTTGAAAATAAAGTTTGAATTTCTGTTATCAGTATTCAATCCTTTGCCTAACTGGATTCTCCCCTGCTTCTCCATGACCTCACACATTCAGATTTGCCATCTGTTCTGAGAACATGAAACAGTACTCCTGGTTTAATTTCTTTGTTAATCCACCTTCTCCTTCCTGAGACAACACAGCATGGGTAAGAACATGAACCCCAGAGCAAGCCATCTGGATTTACACAGTTAGTAGCTTTGTGACCATAAGCAAGATGCTCTACCCACCCCACTCTGTGCTTCAGTTTCCCCATCTATGAAATAGTATAATCATAGCAATCATAGTAACTACCTCATAGGACTTGGGGGAAGGTTAAACGACTTAATACAGGGAAAGCCAGGCAGAATACTACCTGGCACATTATAAGTAAAAATAAATGTTACCTAGCAATTATTATTAATAACATTCATTCAAATCTTGTCTACTGTCCAGTCTAATTCCCAACTCTCCATAAAGGCTTACCTTTCTACATAAATCTTACCAGAGTATTTATTTTATGCTTCCTCATTTTGTTACTAATTCATTCATTTCCTTCTTCAACAAATATCTATTGAGTAACTACATGCTTAGAGTATTGTGCCTAATACAGAGGTCAGAAGGATGAATAAGACATGATTCTGCCCTCAAGGAGTTCATAGTCTAGTGGAAAAGAAAATAGATGTGTCAATACACAATAATAATTTGGAGAAACTTGAGAGGGAAAGAAGTCCCTCTCTTTGCCATTTGCGGTCTCAGAGAAGGCTTCTTCAGGTGAGAGGTGTAGAGGACATGTCAGATTATAAAAATAACGTATGCAAACCAAAAGTCCTTAAGTCATCAAATAGCATGGTGAGGTAGTGACTGCCAAGTGGTATTTATCTGTTTCCAGATGTTATATCCTCCTGTTATAATCTACACAACTAAAACATGGAGGCTGTAAAAGCAGAGAGAACTCAGTTAACTACCCAATTACTTGTACTACACAATACTTGTGTACTGATTTTATATATATATATATATATATACACACACACACATCCTTTTTTTTTTTTTTTTTGAGATGAGTCTTGCTCTGTCACCCAGGTTGGAGTGCATTGACACGATCTCTGCTCACTGCAACCTCCGCCTCCTAGGTTCAAGCAATTCTCCTACCTCAGCCTCCCCAGTAGCTGGGACTACAGGTGTGCACCACCATGCCTGGCTAATTTTTGTATTTTTAGTAGAGATAGGGTTTCACCATGTTGGCCAGGCTGGTCTCAAACTCCTGACCTCAGGTGATCTGCCCGCCTTGGCCTCCCAAAGTGCTGGGATTACAGGTGTGAGGCACCACACCCAGTCTATATTTCTTTTTATATTCTCTGAGACTCCAATGGAGATTAAAATATGAGAGGTTTAATAAATATTTGTTAAGTTGAGCTACACTTCCATCAGAACTCCTCTTTCAAGACCACAATAAAGGCTGAAGTACCCAGAAGTTTCTTCAAGGAAGTGGATCTTTCACCAGAAGTCTAACGTGAAAGACAAATAGATTACATGGTGGACTGTGAGCCAATAAGGTGATTTAGATGTTGCAGAAAGGGGCTCACAATTAGATCAGAGGCCAAAATGAACTATGAGTGAGTAATTCTGAATGACAGCATCAGGAACCATTAACCTGGTTACACTGTCAGCCAGAGTACCCAAGATAATGAAGATGATGACAAAGAAAAAGATGACGACAATGGTGATGCAGAGATAAGGGAGCAGCTCACAGTTAAGTAAATTCTCCACCACCTTGCAGGTTCTCTTCCAGCAATGAAAACAGAAGCACGTGTAACCTGCATGGTGACACCAGACTAAACAAACATGCCTTTGAAATTAACATTGAAATAGTGAGAAGTCTAAACTCTTTTTTCCAAGCCTCAACCAAATGACTGAGTAGTTCTTGATCCTATCCAGTGCACTTCTCTTCTAGTGTTTGGAGTCATCAAAATGAGATTAACAAGGAAAAAATTAGATACTTGCATGCAGCCACCTCTCTGTGGGGCCTGGGTTACCTTCCCCTCAGCTTCAGGCACCAATTCTCATGCTATAATTATCAGGCTCAAAGCTCTGAGTGAATTGTCTTGGTTTTTTGGTTTGGGGTTTTTGGTGCTAACACCCTGTCATTGGCCAAAACCGGCCAAAGAAATCACCGTAAAAGAGACACAGATATCTTAACACAGCTTAACCAGAGACCTGTTCAGTCAGTCACAAAACCACCCAGATGTAATTTTTCCAGATGCTCAGCTCAACTATCTACTGAGGAGAAAAGTTCCAACCTCTGTGAAGTTCCATAAATAATAAATTTCTTGAAGAAAAAGGCAAACAAAAATTTAACCAACATGAAAAAGAGAAGATTCTATCCCTTGCCATGACCTGCTGGGAAACAATTGTGCTTTGAAGGAGTGTCTGTCCTCTGATTTTTAGACAACAAAGTCTGAAATGAATTGTGTATCCTTACCAATGCCTACACAAGTTAATAAAGGGCTTTTGTGTTAGAGATGATAAACCACAACAAAATTTTCTTCTGGGATGTTGGTGGCATAAAAATTTTCATTTTGTAAATGTCAGCACACTGCATGCAGGAAATACTTGGAGGAAGATATCCACACAAGATAAAAGCCAAATGGTAATCATATGGCATTTCTCCACCCTTGAAAAAAAGAATAAAGACGTTAAAAAGGAGGAGGGTCTATGTCTTAAAGAAGGGGAGGCAGCGAGATCCTCTCCCCACCCATAGTAAAAGTTTGAATGTGAGAGCTTTGAAGTTACAATCACAGATTCATTTCTATTTCTAATCTATCTGTGGCAATGACTCATTCCAT
>NW_012116266.1:5096675-5101367 GCF_000951035.1 Colobus angolensis palliatus
AGGCGGAGCTTGCAGTGAGCTGAGATCTGGCCACTGCACTCCAGCCTGGGCGACAGAGTGAGACTCCGTCTCAAAAAAAATAAAAACACAATATGTTAACTAGGACATGGTAGTAGAATAAAACAAATCCTTAAGCAATCCTTATACTTTTGAAATATCCATCAAATTTACTAGAAATGACAAAATATCCAGTCAATTTCTTTTAACAGAAAAACTGGCCACAGCGTTTTGGAAGTCACGTAAATGTGGCAACCTGTTGATTTTTCGACATCCATCTTTTCACCTTACTTTCCAAAGCCCAGTCTCAGAGCAACCCTTAACTGTGAGAAACGAATTACTTCTTTCCATATACAACTAGCTCAGGAGAGACGTTGGCTGAAGACTAGAGTAAAAATAAAATTTTTAATTACTTTGCTTTGCTGATGACTTTTTATTAAATGTCAGTTATTTTCCTGCCTTCCGTGCCTCTCTCAGAAAAATAAGTACTGAGGGGAAGGCAGTAGAGAAATTAGCTCTGTCCAAACTGGCCATTTTGACAGATTTTTGCCCAAGTTTTGGAGAAGTGAAAAGGAATGGCCTCATGGAAAAATAAGTGGTATTATGCTGATTTTTCTCTTCATACTGCATGATTAGGTTTGCTAAGAAAAATAGCCAATATGGCCTGAAACATGTGACCAATGTCATGTATTTTGTGCATACCATCCTTCTATCATCAATCCCAGAGCATTTCCCTTTTAAGGCTCTGTAGTTCTGGGCTGGACTCCTATCCCAAAGTCCAGCAGAATCCTCTCTGTGGATGTCAGTTGTGCAATTATCCAAGTCTGGTAGAAAAGATGCAAAGGATTTGTCTAAGTTATGGTTTCCTCACTCTTCCTAAATCACACTTCTTTAACTTAGCCATAAATATCTCTCTACACTGTCATCCAACTCATAGGGAATCAGGTTGGACTTAACCTTTATAGAATAAATATTTTAAGCTATGCTATGAACAAATAAGTTACATTTACATTATTAAATTAATGGAAAAAAGAACTATTCTTCATATACATACATACACATACATTATTAATGGAAAGAAGGACTATTCTTCATATACATACATACACATACATTATTAATGGAAAGAAGGACTATTCTTCATATACATACATACACATACATTATTAATGGAAAGAAGGACTATTCTTCGTATACATACATACACACACATGCATGCACACAGATACACATCTCAACACAGGCATAACAGTAGTTTCTCAGACCTAGCTAGGACAATTACACTTTGGCCAGAGAACTTCCTTATCTGTAATTTCTTAATGGAAGGTGTATACAGAGAAAGGGAAAGCACACAAGAAGCTTTGTACTATTTGATTAGAATGCATCATAATTTGTGTGTGTGTGTGTGTGAGACTGTTGCCCAGGCTGGAGTGCAGGGGTGCAATCTCAGCTCACAGCAACCTCCGTGTCCCAGGTTTAAGCAATTCTCCTGCCTCAGCCTCACAAGTAGCTGGGATTACAGGCACATGCCACCACACCCTGCTAATTTTTTTGTATTTTTAGTAGAGATGGGATTTCACCATGTTAGCCCAGCTGGTCTCCAACCCCTGACCTCAAGTGACCCACCCGCTTCGGCCTCCCAGACTGCTGGGATTACAGGTGTGAGCCACCGCACCCGGCAGAATCATACATTTTTTATGTTGTCATTCTTTTCTTGCTCCTAAGTTTTCTTACTGGAAAAGACTGGAAAAGTGTCCCCTTTACTCCCATCCCTTTCCTTCTTCATTAGATAGTCACTCAGTATCAAATGCTAAAAGTTATTAGAAAAGTGAATTGGCATTTGAAAAGTAAATATATCTCAAAGCAGAAAACAGAGGCCCTACGTGTGTGAACTCTCCAACCACTTATCCAGCTAGCCCCCTTTTAATAAACGTTCTAAAGAAAACATGCAAAGTTTTGAGTCTTACCAAAAACTCTTCAAAAGAGAGTGAATAAGTTGATGACAGATAGGTGTCCACAAAGCACATCAGAAAAGTATTTAGTGTACAATTAACAATTTTAAATAGTTTTCAGTCAGGGTAGGCTTCCCTTGACTGTCTAACAAATTAAGAAATTTTAAATATTCTTTAAAATAAGTTTAGACCTTTTTAAAATAAAATTTAAAGATTCTTGTAGAATACATTTGGTAGCTGCAAATGCTTGGTACCGGATCTCATTGCCAACTCATGTCTTTCATTGTATCAACATGTTTTATAAATATACACAATTTGTGCTCACTGGTACATCAGCCCATAATATAAACAGGTATATATGCAACTACTGTACCTCTGAAGATTGGAAAATTATACTCTTTGGGCTACATACACTTAATGTTTAAGAATAACAACGAATAATGCAGTCTCTGTACTGTCAAAATAAGAAAGAAAATTGAAGATACTGGCTTTTCAATGTATCTTTCAGGGAAAAATAACTGTCCTTATTTAAGCATGACTGTTGACCCCTATCAGTCCAGTTTTTGAACTAAGCGGGGGCCTTTTTCTAACTCTGAGAACAAGTTGAATAAGCATCTTACTCCAGTCCACCCAAGTAACAAGTTCTTTCTGTTAGGAATTGTGCTTGTGATTTTCGAAGTTAATTTAACCCTGGATTTACCTGGGTCCATGAAATTACAAATCACACCATGTTAGATGGAACAGCATAATAATCAACAACACTGGCTCTGAAGTCAGACTAAGGTGGTTCAGACCCTGCCTCCAATAGCTGCCACCTGTACACCCCTGGGCAAATCCCTTAATGTGCCTACCCCTCAATCTCTTCATCTGAAATGAAGTTAACTCTAATACCTACCTTCTAGTTACGAGAACTGTGCGCTGCTCAAAGTGCTAGATGTATTATCCTCCTCATCATCGTCATTGGGAACTTAAAGAATTTTAAATCTAAGAAAATACATTTTGGCCGATTGTAAAAGGAAACTAATTTATTAATATTGGTACTGCAGCAGCTTCTGCAGTGACTCCAGGATTCATGTTGGAAATCATTCAATTCAGGTAGATAGAGTAATTACAATTCACATTTATCTTGCAAGCCAAGCACGGACTGAGCTAAGCCCTCCACATGGATTATTTCATTTTACCTCACAATGATCTTGAGGTGAGGTTTCTTATTATTCCCACTTTACAGATAAGGAAACTGAGATTTAGAGAGTTTAAATTGTAGCCTAAGCTTAGCTAGTGAGAATCGGCCCTGTGATAGAAACACAGGCGGCCTAAATTCAGAGCTTCCAGAACCAATCTACTTACAGCAGCTTTCTTAAATTTAAAAAAGAAAGAAAGAAAGAAAGAAACTATATATAAGTTAAAAATTCTTGGCCGGGCATGGTGGCTCATGCCTGTAATCCTAGCACTTTGGGAGGCAGAGGCAGGTGGATTGCTTGAGCTCAGGAGTTCAAGACCAGCCTGGGCAACATAGTGAAACCCCGTCTCAATTAAAAAATAATAATAATAACAGTAATAATAATAATAATAATAAATTCTTGAGACACTATCAACTAATAGCTAGAGAAACATCACTTGTTTCCAAGGGACTTTTGTTAAGATACTATATTGTAGTCTGAGAATCGCTGATTTTCAAAATAACACATTGCCCTATTATAGCAAAACTACACTTCAAATGTTCAAATTTCACACATTGTTAGAAATTTAAAATAAACTAAGCCAGTTGAAAGACCTCAAAAAATATTTAGAGAAAGAAAGAAATTAAAATTGTTTACCTGTTACTTGAATTGAGGGGAGTAAGTTGAGAGCCAAGAGCAGCCTGAGCATCTTTGTCCTGACGATGGGCTAGGGTTCCAGCCCCTCCTCCCCGAGGAACCCGAAGTGTGAGGGGAACTGAAAGACGCACCTGCCAAGGCCTGAGAGTCTCCGTCATCCACGGCCACCACCACCGCCACCATCCCCTTAAGGCACATGATCAAGGCACTCAAACCACAAGGCATCCTGACTGCAGCATTTCACACAGGATATAACATTGTTTTGATGACTTTAGACTTTTACTTCTATTTTTAAAGACTTTTTGTCACTGAAAAATAGTCGGTCACTACATGATGGGCTTATGGGAATTATTCTTTACTGATGGATATCAAGAGTTGTGGAAAAGGGGTGCTTGAAATCCAGCAGAAATTAAAGGGGAGATAAGGTGTTTTTAAGAAAGAACAGGCCGGGTGCAGTGGCTCACACCCATAATCCCAGCAATTTGGGAGGCCAAAGCAGGAGGATCACTTGGGGCCACGAGGTCCAGACGAGCCTGGCCAACATGGTGAAACCCCATCTCCACTGAAAATACGAAAAATTAGCCAGGCATGGTGGCAGGCACCTGTAATCCCAGCTACCAGGGAGGCTAAGGTAGGAGAATCGCTCGAACCCAGGAGGTGGAGGCTGCTATGAGCCAAGATCGTGTCACTGCACTAAAGCCAGGGCAACAGAATGAGAAAAGAAAGACAGAAAGAAAGAGAAAAAAGAAAAAAGAAAAGAAAAGAGGAAGGAAGAAAGGAAGAAAGAGAGGGAGGGAGGGCGGAGGGAGGGAGGAAGGAAGGAAGATGGAAAGAACGAGAGAGAGAGAGAGAAAGAGGGAGGAAGGGAAAGAAGGAAGGAAGGAAGGAAGGAAGGAAGGAAGGAAGGAAGGAAGGAAGGAAGGAAG
>NW_012116266.1:5101417-5104658 GCF_000951035.1 Colobus angolensis palliatus
GGAGGGAGGGAGGGAGGGAGGAAGGGGAGAGAGAGAAAGAATAAAGTCTCTCGCAGAGGAGAGATTTTCATACGATGGGGACAGGTTGTGTCAAAAAGACAATGGTAAAAATTCTATTGAGGAATTGGGAAACATCCACATAAATGTTTAAAGGAGTTACAAATATTAGAAATGTAACATTTGTGTGGAACATAAGGTAGCCCTCTGGAGCATTTAGCACACAGTGCTTGATTTATGTCAAGCTTCCTCCAACTCACTTCTAAGAACTTTGCAAAACCCATTCTACTTGCAAGCAGCCAGCCAGCTGAGTATCTGGGGGAGGTTCCCTAAGCAAAGGGAAAGTCAAAACAACATTCTTTGTTCTTAGCGGGATGGTAAGACAACCAAAAGCCCCTTGGTGTCTCATGCTCTCTATGTCCCTCAAGGTTAAGTAATAGGGCACAAAAGGAGGCTCTGTAGCAGGATTTCTGAAACCCATAACCACCCCTCTGCACCCTTCTTCCCAGGCCCTTTGCAGGGAGGGTTATTCCACCAGCACAGCCAACTGCTCTCTTCTTCCGGCACCTACGTCAGTATCTTGTACTCAATGACTTCTTCAAAACTTTTCCAGTAATTTTTTTCTTCTTTTTGATAATTTAAGCTTTGTCTAATTATTCTAGTTGGGGATTTTGTGTTTGTGGGTTGTTTTAAAAGATAACTTGTATCGCTTTTTATCCTAACTATAAAAGTAAGACATATTTCATAGAGAATGTTTAGAAAAATTATAAGCATTAAAACAAGATTCATCCATAATCTTACCACCCTAATATAAACACTGCTAATATTCTGGTCCACTGCCTTGCATCTGTTTGTCTATTAAGATTTTTACATCTTTAATATCATGTTTTACTTACAGTTTTCATCAGATATGTACTATTATTTGTTATATCTTGAACATTTTCCCACGTCATTTAAGTATCTTTATAAACATTATTTGTAATTGATGCATAATATTCCATTCTATAATCATATCATAAATTGTTTAACAAACCCCTAGTGTTGTCACTTTTTTTCTTTGCTATTTTAAAATGCTAGAGTCAAATTCTTTGATGACCTAGCTGTAAGAGGAGGCAGGCTTCGTGTCCCTCCCTCCTGATCTAATAAATGACAGATCAAAAGTATTTCCTCTCCTGGTAGACCTTCTTTGTTCACACTTCAATTCTGCCACAAACACAGTCTTTGTGAACTCCCCTTACTAACACATCTTTTGGTCCTTTGGAGAAATTTGTCCTTGGAAATGATTCATTCACCCTTCTGAACTGTAGGTAAGTGACAAAGCCATGCCCTGAGTCCTAGAGAAGATTCACTTCTAGAATTTGACTCAGCCTTCCTGGCTCTGATCCTCTATCCAGTTAGGGGAACCCATGCCTTACCCAGGGCCTGAAGTCTATCTGAGAAAAATTTACAGATGGCAAGGTGACCTTTCCTAAAAGGTCATCCCTATTCTAGAGCCACCAGACTACGCAGATCTTAGAACAAGAGGCTCTGAGACTTATTATACATACCGAGAATATACACAGTAGAAACACAGATACCCAGTAGTTTTCCATAATCAACAACAAAAGGCTAAGGAGTGAGTTAATAACTGTCTTCAAGCATGTTAAAGATAACTACATAGCATCTAGTTAATACTATGTAAATAATAGTAATCGGGTCAAACTTAGCTGAAAAAGAAATAGTTCACTCATCTGGTCTAACTCCTTTATCTTGCAGAGAAGGAAGCTGCAGCCCAGAGAGGTCAGCTGACTTATATGAATTCACAAAGCAATAATTAAATATTATTGGCCTTCTTATTTGACCAGCCATATTTGATTTTCATTCCATAGAATAAAAAGAAACACAAACTTTGACATTTGCCTTCCTTTGTTTTAACATGTATGACACTAAAGAAGCAAACCATTTTATTAGAATCCTTTCACATTTGCTTTTGAAATCCAATGGCATTCACATATACCAAGAGGTAGAAATTACAGAAATAACATAAGGACCTTAAATCCAGCAATACGCAGGATACTGAGACTCTACAACATTTTCAGTAAAAATAATAGCATTTCCATACCAAGAACTTTACATTCCAGATCTCATTTAATACACAACCTGTGAGGAAGATTATTATTATCCCCATTTTACAGATAAGCAAACTGATCTGAGGGGGGTTAAGAATTATCAGAACAAAAGAATGTCATTTTTCACAAAATTTGCAAAAGCAATCCTAAAACTCGTGTGGAATCCAAAAAGAGCTGAATAGCCAAAGCAATCCTAAGCAAAAAGAACAAAGCTTTGAGGTGTCACATTACCTAACTTCAAATTATATGATAAGACTGTAGTAACCAAAACAGCATGGTAGTAGTATAAAAACAAATACATAGAACAATGGAACAGAATAGAGAACCCAGAGATAAAGCCACTTACCTACAACCAACTGATCTTCAACAAAGTTAACAAAAATATGTGCTAGGGAGAGGACTCCCTATTCAATTAATGGTGCTGGGAAAATTGGCTAACTATATACAGAAGAATGAAATGGGGCCCATACCTCTCACCATATACAAAAATTGACTCAATATGCATTAAAGCCCTCAATGTAAGACCTGAAACTATAAAAACTCCAGAAGAAAACCAAGAAAAAACTCTTCTTTACAACTGCCAAGGCAAAGAATTTATGAACAAGTCCTCAGAAGCAAAGGCAACAAAATAGACACATGAGACTTAAATAAACTAAAAAGCTTCTGCACAGCACAAGAAACAATCAACAGAGTAAGTAGGCAACCTGTAGAATGGGAAAAATATTTGCAAACTATATGTCTGACAAAAGGCTGATAACCAGAATCTACAAGGAACTGAAACAACTCAACAAGAAAAAAACAATCCCATTAAAAAGTAGGAAGAGGACACGAACAGACATTTTTCTTTCTTTTTGTTTTTTTAAATTTACTTCAAGTTCTGGGATACATGTGCAGAACATGCAAGTTTGTTACATAGGTATATATGTGCCATGGTGGTTTGCTGCACCTATCAACCCATCATCTAGGTTTTAAGCCCCATATGTATTAAGTATTTGTGCTAATGCTCTCCCTCCCCTTGACCCCCACCCCCTGACAGGTCCCAGTGTGTGATATTCCCCTCCCTGTGTCCATGTGTTCTCATTGTTCAACTCCCATTTATGAGTGAGAACATGCAGTGTTTGGTTTTCTGCTCCTGT
>NW_012116266.1:5111148-5126623 GCF_000951035.1 Colobus angolensis palliatus
TCAAAATGCAGAAATCACCGGTCTTCTGTGTCCTTCGCGCTGGGAGTTGGAGACTGCAGCTGTTCCTATTCGGCCATCTTGCTCCGCCCCCGATCAACTCATTCTTTTTAATGGCTGCATAGTATTCCATAGTATATACTTGCCATATTTTCTTTATCTAGTCTATCATTGATGGACATTTGGGTTGGTTCCATGTCTTTGCTATTGTAAATAGTGCTGCAATAAACATACGTGTGCATGTCTTTATAGTAGAATGATTTGTAATCCTTTGGGTATATACCCAGTAATGAGTTTGCTGGGTCAAATGGTATTTCTGGTTCTCGATCCTTGAGGAATCGACACACTGTCTTCCACAATGGTTGAACTAATTTACATTCCCACCAACAGTGTAAAAGAGTTCCTATTTCTCACCTCACCAGCATCTGTTGTTTCCTGACATTTTAATAATCTCCATTCTAACCAGCATGAGATGGTATCTCATTGTGGTTTTGATTTGCATTTCTCTAATGATCAGTGATGATGAGCTTTTTTTCATGTTTGTTGGCTACATAAATGTCTTCTTTTGAGAAGTGTCTGTTCATATCCTTTGCCCACTTTTTATGGGGTTGTTTGCTCTTTTCTTGTAAATTTGTTTAAGTTCCTTGTAGATTCTGGGTATTAGACCTTTGTCAGATGGATAGATGGCAAAAATTTCTCCCATTCTGTAGTTTGTTTGTTCACTCATGGTAGTTTCTTTTGCTGTGCAGAAGCTCTTCAGTTTAATTAGATTCCATTTGTCAATTTTGGCTTTTGTTGCCATTGCTTTTGGTGTTTTAGTCATGAAGTCTTTGCCCATGCCTATGTCCTGAATGGTACTGCCTTGGTTTTCTTCTAGGGTTTTTATGGTTTTAGATTTTACATCTAAATCTTTAATCCATCTTAAGTTAATATTTGTATAAGCTGTAAGGAAGGGGACCAGTTTCAGTTTTCTGCATATGGCTAAGCCAGTTTTCCCAGCACAATTTATTAAATAGGGAATCCTTTCCCCATTCCTTGTTTTTGTCAGGTTTGTCAAAGATCAGATAGTTGTAGATGTGTGGTGTTATTTCTGAGGTCTCTGTTTTGTTCCATTGGTCTATATGTATGTTTTGGTACCAGTACCATACTGTTTTGGTTACTATAACATTATGGAATAGTTTGAAGTCAGGTAGCAGGATGCCTCCAGCTTTGTTGTTTTTGCTTAGGATCCTCTTGGCTATACAGGCTCTTTTTTGGTTCCATATGAAATTTAAAGTAGCTTTTTCTAATTCTGCAAAGAAAGTCAATGGTAGCTTGATGGTAATAGCATTGAATCTATTAATTACTTTGGGCCATGTGGCCACTTTCATGGTACTGATTCTTCCTATTCATGAGCATGGAATGTTTTTCCATTTGCTTGTGTCCTCTCTTATTTCCTTGAGCAGCAGTTTGTAGTTCTCCTTGAAGAGGTCCTTCACGTCCCTTGTATGCTGTATTCCTAAATATCTTATTCTCTTTGTAGCAATTGTGAATGGGAGTTCACTCATGATTTGGCTCTCTACTTGTCTATTAGTGGTGTATAGTAATGCTTGTGATTTTTGCCTATTAATTTTGTATCCTGAGACTTGGCTGAAGTTGCTTATCAGAAGGAGTTTTTGGGCTGAGACAATGGACATGAACTCATTCTTTTTTATGGCTGCATAGTATTCTATAGTATATATGTGTGATCTCAGCTCACTGCAACTTCCGCCTCCCAGGTTCAAGCAATTCTCCTGCCTCAGCCTCCCAAGTAGCTGGGATTACAGGCTTGCACCACCACGCCCAACTAATTTTTGTATTTTTAGTAGAGATGGGCTTTCTCCATGTTGGTCTGGCTTGTCTCGAACTCCCAACCTCAGGTGATCCACCTGCCTCAGCCTCCCAAAGTGCTGGGATTACAGGCATGAGCCACCACACCCAGCCCATACACGTGCCATAGTTTCTTTATCCAGTCTATCATTGATGAGCATTTGGGTTGGTTCCAAGTCTTTGCTGTTGTAAACAGTGCTGTAATAAACATATGTGTGCATATCTTTATAGTAGAATGATTTATAATCCTTTGGGTATATACCTGGTAATGGGTTTGCTGGATCAAATGGTATTTCTGGTTCTAGATCCTTGAAGAATTGGCACACAGTCTTCTACAATGGTTGAACTAATTTACATTCCCACCAACAGTGTAAAAGACTTCCTATTTCTCCACAGTCTCACCAGCATTTGTCGTTTCCTGACTTTTTAATAATCACCATTCTAACTGGCATGAGATGGTTTTCTAAATATACAGTCTAAATATACAGTCTTGTAAGTATACAGATAGGTTTTCTAAATATACGGTCATGTCATCTGCAAACAGAGACAACTTGACTTCCTCTCTTGCTATTTGAATACCCTTTGTTTCTTTCTCTTGCCTGATTGCCCTGGCCAGAAGTTCCAGTACTATGTTGAATAGGAGTGGTGAAAGAGGGCATCCTTGTCTTGTTCTGATTTTCAAAGGGAATGCTTCCAGTTTTGCCCATTCAGTATGATACTGGCTATGGGTTTGTCATAAATAGCTCTTATTATTTTGAGATATGTTCCATCAAGACCTAGTTTATTGAGAGTTTTTAGCATGAAGGGGTGTCGAATTTCATCAAAGGCTTTTTCTGCATCCTATTGCGATAATCATGTGGTTTCTATCATTGGTTCTGTTTATGTGATGGATTACATTTACTGATTTACATATGTTGAACCAGTCTTGCATCCCAAGGATGAAGTTGACTTGATCATGGTGGATAAGCTTTTTGATGTGCTGCTGGATTCAGTTTGCCAGTATTTTATTGAGGATGTTGGCATCAATGTTCATCAAGGATATTTGCTTGAAATTTTCTTTTTTTGTTGTGTCTCTGCCAGGTTTATGGTATCAGGATGATACTGGCCTCATAAAATGAGTTAGGGAGGAATCCCTCCTTTTCTATTATTTGGAATAGTTTCAGAAGAAATGGTACTGGCTCCCCTTTTTAGCTCTGGTAGAATTCAGCTGTGACTCTGTCTGGTCCTGGGCTTTTTTTGGTTGGTAGGCTATTAATTACTGCCTCCATTTCAGAACTTGTTATTTGTCTATTCAGGGATTCGACTTCTTCCTGGTTTAGTCTTGGGAGGGTGTATGCAAATAAACTTTCTAGTTTATTTGCATAGAGGTGTTTTTTGTTGTTGTTGTTGTTTTGTTTTTTGTGTGTGTTTTTTTAAGACAGAGTCTCACTTTGTTGCCCAGGCTGGAGTGCAGTGGCGCGATCTCGGCTCACTGCGAACTCTGCCTCCTGGGTTCACACCATTCTCCTGCCACCACGCCCGGCTAATTTTTTGTGTTTTTAGTAGAGATAGCATTTTACCATGTTACCCAGTACCCTATTTTTTCAACTGTTAAGTCCTCCAGAAATCTGGGTACTTTCAGTTTCTCCCAGGAGCAACCCTATATTAAAATTCTGAAAAATTAAAAATCTTAAGAAATACTTCTTGTTATTAAGCCACGGTTAGAGTTTTGGAGACGGCCCAATAAATAGAACATACTGGGGAATGATCCAAATGACTGGCAGATGAAAGCCAAAATGCATGTTTGTGATTGGTCAGGTTAGGTTGGAGGAATGGCTTAGTGTGAGGACCTGTAAATCTACTAGCTGAGCCCAGAATTCATCAGTCTTTCCTACCCAGTCTCAGATGGCATGAAACCATGTCAGGGAGCGTCTATTCCTGGAGGGAAGTAGAGAGTGTTTACTTTTTTTTTTTTTTTCTTGAGATGGAGTCTTGCTCTGTTGCCTAGGCTGGAGTGCAGTGGTGCAATCTTGGCTCACTGAAACCTGCAGTTCCCGAGTTCAAGCGATTCTCCTGCCTCAGCCTCCCAAGTAGCTGGGATTACAGGCGTCTGCCACAGCGCCCAGCTAATTTTTGTATTTTTAGTAGAGATGGGGTTTTGCCATGTTGGCCAGGCTGGTCTCAAACTCCTGGCCTCAAGTGATCTGCCTGCCTCGGCCTCCCAAAGTGCTGGGATTACAGATGTGAACCACTGTGCCGTCCTAGAGTGTTTGCTTTTTGTGGGCAATTACTCACCAGGGCAAAGCTAGAAGGGTAGAGTCTGGCAAGGGCCCCATGAAGGCAGCTTATGTTCAAGAGGAAGCCAGGTGGGGCTGGGCCACTCATACCTAGTTATTTCTTCAAAACTTAACAGGCTTTTCTGCTGCTTTGGAGAAGAGTGAATTAAGGGCATTGGAGGGGAATGCCTTTTCTCCACATTTTCTCATTCTTTAGTTTATTCAACTTACAGACTTTCAGGAGTTAACCACACTATTAAACAGATAATTACTAACTTTTACAGATGGAGACACTGAGGCTTGGAAAAGTTAAGGGACTTGCTTAAAGTTACAGAAATTAGTTAATGGTAGAGCTAGGATTCAAATCCAGGCAATGTGGCTCCAGGGCTAGTATTCTTAACTCTTTCCCATGTCACAGGCCAGTGCTGGAGACAGGCCTGTGAGCAAATAATTACAGTGTAAAGAATGAGGTAAGTGCTAATGGAGGGACATACACTGAGCTAAGGGAATGAAGGAAGGAGTGACTAAGGTTTTGTATAGGACATTTGTGCAATTTCCCTTGCCCACTGCCAGAAATTAACAAAGCAAAGTCTTTTGGGGGTTTGCTTTGTTTTACTATACGTGGATGCAGATATAGAGCTCGATTCATGTTGCCTTGCTGCCCCTCCCAAACATAACAACACTTAAAATAATTTCTTCCTGACATCCTGGACCCCCTCCAAGAGTTTGTCCCAGCTTTTGGACAAGGTAGAAACAGGAAAAGGATGTCCTAATGTTCCCTGACCAGAGACCTAAATTGGAATTTGGAATAGTTTTGTAATTTAAATCATTGTTAAGATTTTATTGTCCTGTACTCTGTAGTGTGTGTGTGTGTGTGTGTGTGTGTGTGTGTGTGAACATTATATATCAGCCACCACACATGTACTATATACAGTCACTAAAATCAGCTGTGAGATTGTTTAAATTTTCTATAGTTTGTAGATCTATGTTTAAAAGATATTTTGTTGTCCTGTACTCTGTAGTGTGTGTGTGTGTGTGTGTGTGTGTGTGTGTGTGTGTGTGAACATTATATATCAGCCACCACACATGTACTATATACAGTCACTAAAATCAGCTGTGAGATTGTTTAAATTTTCTATAGTTTGTAGATCTATGTTTAAAAGATATTTTGTTTTTTCATAAAGGAGAATTAATATTTATCAACTCAAATACTTTTTTTTGCTATGACTTAATCATAATTTGGTAGTAATATGTCACAGTTTCTGCTAATAACACAAAAACAAACTCACTTCTATGTTTCATTCTCTCTCACTAGAAATTGTGTCAATTTGGCCCCCTATACTGATTCATTTCTCAGCTTATCTTTGAGATATTGAACATCCATACCTTTGGTATTTTTATATTGCTTGATATTAGAGCGTCATTGAGTTCATTTGAATAGACTAGACACCATAAACAGGTGCTGTCTGCCGTCGCCAAGTGATGGCCTATTCATGCCAGGATATTAAGCATATCCTGCAGTTTGGTAAACAGCAGGTGGGATTCTAATCCATTCAGCATGGAGCCCCTCGTTCTGTCCTCTGTAGTGAAGGCAAATCTCTGGGAAATCCCTCCTCAGGAATTCTCTATAGCTTTAGCAGCCAGTGAGTCTCATTCCAAAACGCCCCAAGAAGAGGACTGGATCAATTATTGCCAAGCTTCCTCTCCACATAACCTATTTCTTGAAATGACCTCAGAAATCCCACAAAAGTTCCAAGTTGTGATATAGCGCCTTTCTTTTACTTTACTCCATTGGGGTTTCCGGGTTGGAGAAATCCTCTCTCCTTTCCAAAGCTGAAACTGCCTGGGAGCTTTGAGTCTCTGACTCACTACTAGATTGCTCTCCTATTAGGGCCATAGAGAAGACAGAGTGAGACAGGCCATTCTCACACCATGGAATAACCTCTGGGGCTTATGGTCATCAAAGCAGATTATTTGGTCTACAGGAAAAAGGTAACACTCTTAGACCCAGCAGAGGCATCATCAAGGGAGTTTTGCAGGAGGAGGGACAGCCCTGCTTACTCAACTGGTCAGGGGTTACCACACACAGTAGCTCTACCCTCATAGCCTTTCCTTGCTTAGGCATACCAGTGTGTCATAATAGTGCAGCTAGTCTGATAAATGGAGCAGTTTTAGAGGGAGGCACACTGCAATAGCTTTGCAACAAAAGAGGCTATGTCTTGTCCATCATTCAAAGGAGTTATCTGAAAATCAACGACTGTAGCAAACCACCAGCTGTCCTCCAACATCAATTCTTTTTTTTTTTTCCTATAGTAACAGAATTCCCAACATGTAGCTGGGAACAGCCATAGCCATATAGGTCTGAGGTCAGCAGAGTTACATGATAGAAGGCACCTGGGTTCCAAACCCTTAGCGTGCCATACTGGTCCTGGACTGCTTAGTTCCAGATTGTTAGATGAGACAGTGAAAACCATCTAGTGTACTTTAACTGCTATTATTTTGGGTCTCTGTCAAGGAAGTCAAGCTTTATCCTAATTCAGTGACTCTGGATTTCAGCAGAATAGAGTCAATGTTAGTTGAGAACATGGCCTCATTACCCCAAGTCACCTGTTTTCAACAGGTAGCCTTACTTCTCTCAGAGATAGGGTCCTGGGACACTGCAGTTTCCATTGAGAGTGCAGCCTTTTGGGGACTACTATAGAGATGATTTCTCCTGCCTTATATAAAAATCTGGACGTAAGCAGCCCAGGACTGGTACAGCAGCTCAAGGATCTGGAATCCAGGTGCCTTCTATCATGTAAATCTTCCAACCCATATGGCCTGCCTCTTCCCTTTAAGGGTACAACCCAGAAATGGCATCACTTATGCTTACATAGAGAAAGAAAGGGCTATGATATTAGGCCTCAGAAAAGGGAGTGGAGATCTAGACTTTTCACTTCAACTCAAAAATCCTGCCCAAGACTGACACTTACTCCTTTAAACATTGCCATATTTCTCCGGCACACCCAATGATTGACGTCTGAAAGAGCAGCAGCACTTTCTCAGACATGACTACAGTGTTTAAATGTGTTGCTAGGGCATCTATGGAATTTTCATATTCTATCTTGGGAAAGAAATCTGATATTTCTTTGATGCTACATTCTTCTTTAGCCAGAAATACAAGGAAACCACTGTTTGCTGTGGCATTTTGGCAGAACTCTGAAGTGTGGTCTGGATCTGGGAACCCACAATCCAAGAATAAGGCACCATTTACGTACAAAATTGTTGAATTTGGATGGAAACTAGGTTCAGCCATACTTGTGAAGCCACTGTCTTGCAGGGTCAAAAAGAGCTTATTTTTCAAGTAAGTGTGTTTCACTGTTTACTGGTGACTACCAAAATAATTATTTCCTGTGTGGGTCAGTAGGAGTGAGGTAATCTCAAGGAAAATGTTCCATTGTGCTTACTGGGCTGGGCAGTGCAGCAGCTCCAGACGTTCTCTTAAAGCAACAGTAATTGCGTTGAATGGTAGTCTGCTTCATATGCCCCTGGGAGGGAGATTCATTTTCTCTTTGATACTTTGAGAATCTTGTCAGAGACAACAGATGTGAATATATACATACATATACACATGAACATATCTGTGGATGTGCTTAGCAGGTTGGTTCATTTAAATAGTTTTATAGATGTTTTAGAAAGATAGTTTTGGCTGGGCGTGGTGGCTCATGCCTGTAATCCTAGCACTTTGGGAGGCCGAGGCAGGTGGATCACGAGGTCAAGAGATCGAGACCACCCTGGCCAACATGGTGAAACCCTGTCTCTATTAAAAATACAAAAATTAGCTGGGTGTGGTGGCACGTGCCTGTAATCCCAGCTACACGGGAGGCTGAGGCAGGAGACTCGCTTGAACCCAGGAGGCAGAGGTTGCAGTAAGCTGAGATCGCACCACTGCACTCCAGCCTGGCGACAGAGCAAGAATCCGTCTCAAAAAAAAAAAAAGAAAAAAAAAGAAAGGTAGTTCTTTATGAGCTACGATAATGTGCTCTGCTTCTCTCAGTGTGAAAGTAGAACCTCACCTTGTGCAAGTTGTCATTGGTTTACTTGTCTGTTACAAGCCACTTGAGGGTATGCTTTATTTGTCTTTGTCTTCCCAGCCCATACTAATGGGTCTATCACTGAGTAAAATTCTGATTAATCATTTGTTGGATGAATGAATGGCTTGCAGAGGAAGTGAATTGCAGGAAGGTGACTACCACCCACAAGTTGACTTGTACCATGACACTGACATGAGAGAGTTTGCCAGAAGGAGTGCTTAGCTAGCCAGGATTGGAACATCCTTGAGGTGCCAAACTCCATGGTTCCAGAGATTAAACAGCTCTATGCTTCATATCACCATCTTTCCTGGAATCAGAATTATCCACCCCAGTTGTTAGATTCTGGCACAACAAGTAGGGTGAATTGTGGCAGCTGGATCAACAACATGTGACAGACAAACTAGGCCAAATGGGATATCACTTCTGGCCCATGAAATAGAGGGATGCTTTTGAATATTTGATACTTCACCCCACTCACTACCTTCCACGACTGCTCTCATATAGGAGCCAAGAGCGTACATTGTATATTATAGAGACTATTCCCCTGTTATAAGAGGGAATATTTACTATTATTAATCCACTTACCAAATTTTCGTTGTGTGCCTGTTATGCGCCAAGCGTTGTACTGCTGCTGGAGTACACAGGTGGACAAACAAGATGTGGTTCTTGCCCTTAAGAAGTTCACCCTTTGGCCGGGTGCGATGGCTCATTCCTGTTATCCCAGCACTTTGGGAGGCTGAGGCAGGTGGATCACATAAGGCCGGGAGCTTGAGACTGGCGTGGCCAACATACCGAAACCACATCTCTACTAAAAAACACAAAAATTAACCGGGCATGGTGGCACACGCCTGTAATCCCAGATACTCAGGAGGATGAGGCATGAGAATCACTTGAACCAAGGAGGCAGAGGTTGCAATGAGCTGAGATTGCGCCACTGCACTCCAGCCTGGGCAACAGAGTAAGACTCCGTCTCAAAAAAAAAAAAAGAAAAAAAAGTTCAGCCTTTAGTGGAAGAGTCAGACAAACAAAATACATAAAATAATTATGTCTTATGTGGCCAGTTATGAAAAATAAACTAGATACTGTGGTAGGGATGAAATGGAAGTACATAGGGGGGTGAGAAATAACTGTCAGGAGGAAGGGAAAGGCCTGAGATGAGTAAAGGGGAAGAACATTTTAGAGGAAAAAAACACATGTTAAAGACCCCAGGCCTAAAGTAAATTGGCGTTTCAGAGGATAAAAAAAATGCCCGTGAGTCTATAGCAGAGTGAGTGAGGGGGTGAGTGTGTCCTCACTGGCAGAAGTCCTCTAAGGATTTTTGGATCTATTGTCAAGGACATGATACCAAATGGTGGATGCTGACTGTTTGCAGAGCACTCAGGAAGCTTTACATCATTACCCACAGCAAGAGGTCTGAGCTTGAGTGTGGTCCTCCCACTGCACGTGTAATCTCAGATACTACATGTACCACCCTGCTGAGTAATAGTGAGTAGAACTGAATGTTGGACTTTATCTAAAATGTGGGAGTAAAAAAGTACATGTGAAACTGTAGAGCTTATCATTCTGGTCCAGGTATCACGAAGAAAGGAGAAAACCATGGTTGGGAGCGGCCATCCACACCCAACTAGTATTTGGAACTGGAGGCTATAGAGAATTCTGCTACTGAGGTCTACAATATTATTTGCACTTTCTGCTCCTTGATCTTTCACTGCATAAACCATCTGGGAAATGTCCTTTATGGTTGTCGTTAAAATGCTGCCAGATTCCAGTATTGAGACCACAGGGAATGCAGTGATGTGCATGCATGTGTTTGTGAGTGTATATGTGTGTGTGTCATCCACGTGTGGATAGCTGAGATGCTAACAGGAACAGGATATACTGACATATTCAGGGGTTCTTAACTAGGTGTCCAGTGTAAACCCAGTTGAGAAAAAAATTACACCTTCATTTTCATTATCATCTCTAACTGAAATTTAACATTTCAATGATATATTTAAATAACAAACTACAGTATTTTTTGCAGTACTTGTCACTTTGTCATCAATAGAATCACAGATATTTTCATGTCACATTACAGTTGTTGCAGGTATCTCAAAATATGACTTATGCTTACCACACTTCAAAACTATGGTAGTTATCGACTGGATGCAGAGGCCTATAATCCCAGCAGTTTGGGAGGCCGAGGCGGGTGGATCACGAGGTCAGGAGATTGAGACCATCCTGGCTATGGTGAAACCCCATCTCTACTAAAAATAAAAAAAATTAGCCGGGCGTGGTGGCAGGCGCCTGTAGTCCCAGCTACTCAGGAGGCTGAGGCAGGAGAATGGCATGAACCTGGGAGGTGGAGCTTGCAGTGAGCCGAGATCGTGCTACTGCACTCCAGCCTGGGAGACAGAGCGAGACTCTGTCTCAAAAACTAAATAAATAAATAAAATTATGGTAGTTATCATACCATAGTTAGATTTAATATGTTAATGAAGCATATTTATTACTATATCATGAACATTTGTTTTTAAAAAATTTTTGAAAACTACATTTCAAAACTTTCAGTTTTCTTTGCAATCCTATGTATTTTATTTTATGCATTTCAAAACATAATTGTGAGAAGGGGTCTTCAGGTTTCCAGACCACCAAAGGGGTCCCTGACACAAAAAAAGGTTAAGAGCTGTCAGACTTATTGGACACAGTATTGCCAGTTGGATATAAGAGGAATGTTGGGGACAAAATGCCCACACATCCTCTTTCATATGAGACTTTTTTTTGCATTCTGACTGAGTGGAAGAAGGGAAGAGGCAATAAGTACTTAATCTCATGCTTGCACAGAAACACATACATAACTTTGTCCAGCTTGTAGACTAATTCAGAGACTGAATTTCTGAGAAATAAAAAGAGAGTAATAGATATAGAGAGCTTAGAGAGAGATCTGAGAGAACAAACCCACAATCTTGGGTACATATTGTGCATTTCCATAAACCTTCCCTAAGTAGAGATCTGGGAAAAGAAGGGACATAATTTTCTCGAAACTCTGACCTCTACGACCTGGAGAAAGTCCATTCAGCCAGCCAGAGCCCTCCCTGTTCCCTTGGGTGGTAGCCTCAGAGTCCTCAGTGACAACATCTGCAAGCAGAATGCAAATCACTAGCCTGTCTGCCACCCGTCATTGCTCAGCACCTTATCAATGCTATTTATAGGAAGTCTGAATTTCTCAATAGAGACACAGCATCAACAGCAAGCCCTGAGAAGGTAGCCTGATTTTCCACATGTCTGAGGGTGGACCCAGAGTAAACACTTCACCTTCACTTCCCTCTGCTGAAATTAAAATGCTTCTATTTCTGCAGCTTGAAGGGAAGAAAGAGAGAGGGAAGAAGAAATGTTTGTTCCTTTCTTCAGAGATTTTAGAAATTGAACTTGCAAGGAGGGTCTGTCTCCAATTAATCAAATAAAAATTCTTCGTAGTATCACAAGACAATTTAAACTAGAAAAATTCAGAAACTGCATCTGACAAAGGTCTAATGCCCAAAATCTACAAGGAACTTAAATAATTCAACAAGCAAAAAACAAACAACCCCATTACAAATTGGGCAAAGGACAGACTTCTCCAAAGAAAACATACATGCAACAAACAAGCATATAAAAAATCCTCAAGATCCCTAATCATTAGAGAAACACAAATCAAACCACTATGAGATGCCATCTCACATCAGTCAGAATGGCTATTATTAACAAGTCAAAAAATAACAGATAATGGCAAAGTGGCAGAGAAAAGGGAACACATACACTGCTGGAAAATGAGGCCATTCACTCACCCCCATCCTCCGCTTCCCACCCTCCACCACACAAACCGAACGATGGTTTCTGACAATGCCACTTTCACTCATTCATACAGTCTAGTGGAAGCTCATTCTGAAGTGATGGTTTAATGGCAAAGAGCAAGAAGCCACAGTCAAAGAATCCATCAACTTTCCCAAAATTACAGTCTTAGACTGGAAGGATTGTGTTTGAATCCTTTTCTGCTACTTACTAGATCTTTCCATCTATAAAATGGAATAATACTGACTCCTATACAGTATTTCTATGAGATAACATGTGTGAATTGAAAAGTGCCTGATCAACGCTAGTTAATCTATAACTGCTATAACTTCTGTTTTCCTAGCCAAGTGTGACAGTCTCAAAGGAAGCTTGCTCCTGTTTAATGAATGCTAAAGTATTAACTGGCATCCTAGGGCCATTTCTCATTGCCTCATTTTTTTCTCCTGCAGATTATCCTCTACTGCTTATATCTTCAGTCTTTCTCCCTCTGCCACCTGCTCCCGCCTTGGGGACCTGCCTCCCTGCAGAAAGCAAGCATCCTGCTCTGGACCATGTGGTAGCTTAGTGGTAAAGACTCTCTCCCTTGAGGTGGTACCTGTGGTTTCTGGGCAAGAACTGTGATGGGTGGGTAGGTCTGCCTAATAATTCTGGGGTGCTTGTTGTGACTGCATAGCTCAGCCACGTTCTCGGGTAGTCCTCTATCAGTGACATTTTCCTCTGTGTCTGCCTGACTCCTTTGTCTTTCTTGGTCTGTCTTATAGGATTTAGAACTGAATTAGCAAGTAGGAAGGAGTAATTTATTAGCCACCTCAAACTCTAACAATGGAAAAATGCCAAGATTTAAGGGACAGGTGGGGAACAGCAGCCTGCAATCTGATCTGGGTTCATGGCTTTATTCTCACCCTGACCCGGGAGTCCCAGGAGTACTATTTCCTATGCACCTCCTCCCCTTCCTATGCTCCCATTAAACTGATATGAAGTTTCAGAAATCCTGTACAACACAGTGAGTCAGACAGCTGATTTCAATCTGTTGGCGCTGCTGTAAGAGATTCAACCTATTTGAAATCCTGGCTTTCATATGCTGCTGCCTCCTAAATCTGTCCCGGCAACCCAGACCTGTGTGCTGACCCATATCATGTCTTGGGCTGTAGCCTCTTTACTTTTGCTCTTTACCTTACTATTGGGTATCTTGCAACATCTCAGATTCAGGTGTTTTTTTCTCCCCAAGTTCCTTTATTTTTCCTCCAATATTTCCAGGTGAAAGCACACAGTCTTCAGTTTTATCGCCTGTACTAATGGGTTCCTCATTGCTCTCAGTACGAAGAGCAAACTGCTTAGCAAGGCATAAAAGGCCCTTTGTCACCGACCTCAACTACCTGTCACCTCCTGGGCCCTTCCTCAGTGTCCTTTCTGTTCCAGCCACACTGAGCTCCTTGTGGTTCCCTTAGTAAGCCATACACTTTAAAACTTTTCCAAGTAGTGTATACTTTGCTTGGAATGGAAGGCCCTCTCTTCGCCATGCTGATCTGGCCAGTTTTGGTTATCCTCCAACTCATAGCACCTCTGGCCAGAGAAACCTTTTCAGGCAAGTTAGGGCCTTCTTCCTCAGTATTTCTTCCAGACTTGAGCTCCCTGGAGACAAGAGGACTACCTTAGTCTCTCCTGGCCCCATGGTGTAGGGCAACACCTTCTGTGTCGTAGTCACTGAACACAGGGTTTGGGGTAAGCAAGTGCAGTTTCAAGGTCATTATAAGCCTTCCTACCCTCCTTTTTTCTGCTTAGAGGCCAGCTACATAATTCCGATTTTCCAGAAGTCCTATAACAATTTGGCATAGCAAAGCTGGGTGAATTTCATACAATGAACAACAGCATGAGAGGTCAACCTAGATTAGATTCCTGAAAGGGATGAGATTTCCTCGTGTTTCCACTATTGACTCTGGCCCCTCAATGAAGAGAATGATGAGCCAAGTACCAGTCATTCCAAATCTGAGCCATCTGTAACATAATGGAAGCTAAATTGTGTAAGAACAAGTTTAGCCTGGAATTTTCCTCAAGACAATGTATACATGACATCATATGCACTGTGATGTTAATGGGTGTTTCTGGATGGATTCTCAGACAAATACTAGATTTGTTTGGACCTTGTCTTGGGCTGTAGCCTCTTTACTTTTGCTCTTTACCTTACTATTGAGTATCTTGCAACATCTCAGATTCAGGTATTTTTTTCTCCCTGAGTTCCTTTATTTTTCCTCCAGTATTTCTAGGAGAAAGCACACAGTTTTCAGTTTTATTACCTGTACCTATGAGAGGTTAATAAAGGCTTCGTGTGTGTGTGTATATTAAGATGTGGAAGTATAGTCACTTAGGGAGAAAGAAAATTACTGCCTTTTCTAAAACTTAAAGGAAAAATTAAGGCTTAAAAACTTGGGATGCTTTTAGCTTTGTGCTATATCTAGCATCTAGCAAATGCTTGATACATTTTGGCCATAATTGTTATTATAATTATTAATATTATTAATAGCAATGATAGGATTTGGTACGTGAAAACAGGTTGTATTTATACCAATGCCAAAAAACAAGTGTGGGGAGTATACTCTGCTAGCCCTAAGTTCCCCATAGGAAGTAGAGATTGCATATATTAGCTGGAACTCGCCCAAGGTACTTTTGGGACAAACAGGATAATGTGTTCGGAACAGAGGTCAACAGCTGTTACTCCTCTGTGACATTCTGGAGATGTGGACAGATGTATTCAGATGGACCTTCCTTATTCAGTGAGTGTGGGAACTGGTGGGAAGGGGTAGGGGGAAGGGAGATACAGTGAGGGGGAGGATGAGAAGGTTCCCATGGGGGCCTGGTAACATGAGAGACCACTGAGAGCAATGTTGAAGTTAACAGTTCTATTTCCTGGAGGTGCTGTACTAAACAACATGTTAGGGGAGGAAGGCCCTTAAAATCGTTCCAAAAGGAGGAAAACCAAGCATGACAGTTTTCCCAAGGCTAGGACAAGATTGCAGTTCCTGAAGGGGTCAGAGGTTGCTTCCTTACCATTCCACTGATTGCACAGTAGGGAATCAGAGAGGGTCAAATTAGGTTCAATACAAGATGTGGAGTGAAATGCATTCCTTACCTTGCCCTCTCAACTCCAGTCATATTTAATTAACATTCCTGTTTCCAGAAAATATACAAATGTCCTAGTGGTTTCAAAAAAATAAAAAAAAATCAGCCAAACACAGAGCTGTTGATACCTTTGTGGAATGTCAGCCACAAGGCAGGTAGCTGGGCCTCAGTGAGCCCAAGAAGAGCATGGCTCAGTGAGACCATTACATCTTCAGAATAATAGGATTTTTGAGAAGTGTAGATTTCCCTAATAACAATCTCTTTGGGTCCTAAGACTTATAAGTTTACACTATCATAATAATTTAGATGGAATATGATTGGTGATAGTTTCCCCCGCCTTTTAATGATGGCAATTGACTTTTTTTTTTTTTTTTT
>NW_012116266.1:5126908-5136203 GCF_000951035.1 Colobus angolensis palliatus
TCACCGTGTTAGCCAGGATGGTCTCGATCTCCTGACCTCGTGATCCGCCCGCCTCGGCCTCCCAAAATGCTGGGATTACAGGCGTGAGTCACTGCGCCGGCTGCAATTGACTTTTTTCTATCTGTCACTCCCCTTCTGCTTTTTTTCAGATGATCAAGTGAATGGACCTTTTGTCATGGAGCTGTCCTGAAGCTCAGATCAGCACTGCCTGGGTTCATGATGTATCTCTCTTGCTGACAGTACACAAATTCATGATCTGGTCAGGATTAATTTCTCCAGGATGATGTCACAACTACACAAGTTTTGCATCTTCTATTGTCTGGATCTATGTGAATATAAAGTCAGCAGGGAAGTAATAAGAACCGCATCATATCCTAGAGTAAAGGAAGACTTTGCAAGTCACACATAGACTTCTGCTGAATCTTTATAAAGTTGGTGGCTGAAGGTCAGATTTGCCTATACAGAAGGTACGTTTCTCTGTAAAAACCTTGCTGTTAACCTCTGCATTATCAATCAATCGTATGATTAAGCTGCTAGTTTGTCAGGACCGTGTCTGTCTTTCACATGATGCTCAAATCTAGAGTTTCATTTTTTGAGTCAAAGTTGAGTTCAGATCTCTTCTTTTCTACTTGCTGTATCATTGTGGACAAATTACTTAAGTTTTGTAAGATTAGATTTGCTTATCTATAAAATGGAGATAATTGTAGTACCAACTCCCTAAGTTGTCATCAGGATTAAATGAGATAATGCATGCATAATGCTTAGCACAGCACCCGGGGGCAGGATGCCTCTAATAAATGATAGCTGTTGCTTTTATAACTTGAAGTAATAGGCCTGTCTCTCTAAGTGATCAAAAGGTTTTTAGGTAATTGTTTTAAGCGATTTTTAACCACGTTTTTCATGTAACACATTATTTTTCATGTAATCCTTGATAAAGCCTCATGGATTGTTCCTGCAAATATGTCTTTTTGTAATATTTGTTTATTCAGTGGGATTAGTCAATCAATATGGCCATTATTTCTGATTTTTCTTTCTCTTAGGCTTAGCATAGTGTTTGTTTGTTTGTTTGTTTGTTTTCAGGCTTTGGTCCTGCTGGTGTGTGATAATATGCATGACTTTCCTAACTTCGTCTTTGTCTATTTTTTTTTTGACAAAGTTTTTCATAGCAACAGCTGGAATAATACCACACAGCTCAAACATAAAGTCCCAGGCTTCATTATTTCTCCACAATCACCATGTGATAATTCAAATCTCTGTAAGGCAGAGCTTTGAGGAAGATTAGAAACTGAACTGAAAGGCAAGTTTCTATCTGGAGTTTAGACCAAAGAAGATACTATCCTGATAGGCTTACTGTGTACGAGAGAGCCATGGGACTTCTCATTGACCAGCTTGACCACAATAATTCTTAAAGACTCTTCAATGACACTTTGCAGTTTATACTGGTATATGTTATTAAAGGATTGTACATCAAGGAGGAATACTATGCTAATTTAAAAATAGGGTTCTGGTGGCATTCATGCTGTAGAGTAAAATCAATCCACATAAATATATCGAACATATATTCAAGGATACATTCTGGTTGCTCCAACAAAGATTTATTCAGCCCCTACAGTAAGTGTGAAATGGAGATTCATCAAACCTTCTTTGTGTCTTAAAGGCAGGGGAGATTTACACTTTGTGTAAGATATGGACAATATATCGAGTGAGGTATTCTCATCCCTATTTGACACATGAGGAATTGCGGCTGTGACTTTCTGAGATTATTATATAACTAGAAAGTGGTCCAACTACATTTGATCCCTAAATCTGTGAGACTTCAAGTCTGTGTGTTAGCTGCTGGAATTCCCAAGTCAGTTACCTTTCCTGTTCTGCATCCTAAATGGTAAACTGAGTCTGGGTTTGCATTCTGTGCAGGAAGCTCCTCATCTCTCAAGGTCCAGATGGGAACCACAGGAGGCCCAGGAGAAAGAGGAGGGAGATGCTGAGTAGCTAAGCATGACTCTGGCCTTGGCTGTAAGAGAAATGAGTTGTGAAGGTGTTAGGTCTTTGAGTCTTCTGTATCATTGAGCACAGCTCAGACAGGAATATAGGGTAGAGAACAGACAGCAATATATACGTCCTAGCTAGTGGCAAAATGCTATTTTCAGCAAGAATATATCTATTATCATATCCCTGGGAAACCAGGGATGGGAAGATCACTATGGCCACAGTACCAGAGACAAAAAGATTCACAATTGCAGGCATATTAATTGGGGGTCTGAGAGCAACGGTGGGTGTTGCATTCCTTCAGTAAATGCCTTATTGAGCCCTTACTATGAGCTAGACAGAGGGGATACAGCTGGAAATGACAGAGACATGGATTCATCCTCATCATGTTTATAGTCTACTGGAGGACACAGACATTTACACATAACACTGAATGGCACGAACACAACTGTAGTTACTTTTTTTTCTTGGCATTCCCACCATGCCGTATAGAGTGCAGTGGACATTATAGCAGGGAGACCTGGTTTAGATGGGTCAGAAGTGGGGAGTGTGTGTGTGTAGTCTATGGTGGCTGGAGACAGTATCTTTGAAGAGGTTCTGTTTATTACTCTGAACCTGGAAGAATGAGGGCAATTTACTCAAACTGGAGAGAAAAATCCTGACCAGAGAGCAGTAAGTGGTGAAGGCCCTGAGATTCATTCCTCACTCAACTCCCTCACAGGATCTTATTTTCAACCTTAGTTCCTGTTATGTTTCAAACAACCTATAGAATTTGGTCACCTGTATTATATTTTTCTCTAGCAAGCAATGTGGTTGGGACTTCAGTCTGTTCATTGATTGACTAAGGTTGTTTGTTTCATCATGATGCATATGTCCTTGAATATCAAGGGCTTGTGTGGATTTAACAAATCTGGAATTTCTCCAGAAAAATACAGGTACACTTTTATGAAGCACAGTTAATTATGACTTCCCGGAGCCCTTTGGGCCACTCTACCATTTCCTAAGTGACTCCACTCAAGCTCTAAAGAGATACACCATATTAGATGTCTTGCAGCTGAAAGGTAAGGAATACCCTTATGTTTTTGTCCTGATAACTCTTAAAATTAAAAAAATATATACTTAGGAGGAACAAATACAGGTTTCTAACATGCATACATTGCATAGTGGTGAAGTCTGGGCTTTCAGTGTACCCACCATCCAAATAGTGAGAATTGTACCCCATAGGTAACTTTTCAACCCTCACCCACTTCCCACCCTCCCACCTTTTGGTGTCTCTAATATCTGTTATTTCACTCTGTATGTCCATGTGTACATTGTTTAGCTTCCTCTTTTAAATGAGAACATGTGTGTTTGACTTTCTGTTTATTAGTTATTTCACTGAAATAATAACCTCTAGTTCCATCAGTGTTGCTGCAAATGATTTCATTCTTTTTTATGGCTCTGTATTATTCTATGGTATCTGTGGATGTGTATGTGTATATCTGTGTGTGTGTGTGTGTATATATATATGTACACACGTACACACCACCTTTTATACATATATGTGTGTGTGTGTATATATATATATATCCCATGTGTAGCTATATCCTATATTCTTTATTCAGTCCTCTGTTGATGGACTCTTGTGTTTATTCCATATCTTTGCCACTATGATTAGTGCTGCACTAAACATAGGAGAGCAGGTATCTTTTTGACATGATTTCTTTCCCTTTGGGTATATACCCAGTGGTGGGAGTGCTGGATCAAATGCTAGTTCTATTTTTAGTTATTTGAGAAATCTCCATACTGTTTTCCATAAAGGCTGTACTAATTTACATTCCCATCAATGGTGTATAGGCATTCTCTTTTCTCCTCACCATTATTGGCTGTTTTTAGACTGTTTATTAATAGCCATTCTGACTGGTGTAAGATGGTATCTCACTATGGTTTTAACTTGCATTTCTCTGATGATCAGCGATGTTGAACATTTTTTCATATGTTTATTAGCCATTTGTATGTCTTGTTTTGAAAAATGTCTGTTTAACAAGCAAATGCTGAGGGATTTTGTCACCACCAGGCCTGCCTTACAAGAGCTCCTGAAGGAAGCACTAAATATGGAAAGGAAAACCTGGTACCAGCCACTGCAAAACAAAACCAAAATATAAAGTCACCATGAAGAAACTGCATTAACTAATATGTAAAATAACCAGCTAGCATCACGACAACAGGATCAAATTCACACATAAAAATATTAACCTGAAACATAAATGGGCTAATGCCCCAATTAAAAGACACAGACTGGAAAATTGGATAAAGAGTCAAGACCCATCAGTGTACTGTATTCAGGAGACCCATCTCACATGCAAAGACACACACAGGCTCAAAATAAAGGGATGGAGGAGTATTTACCAAGCAAATGGAAAGCAAAACAAAGCAGGAGTTGCAATCCTAG
The DNA here is from genome assembly GCF_000951035.1 of Colobus angolensis palliatus. NCBI lineage: Eukaryota > Metazoa > Chordata > Mammalia > Primates > Cercopithecidae > Colobus > Colobus angolensis. The sequence goes on from NW_012116266.1 coordinate 5,131,326, forward strand.
TCTCTGATAAATCAGACTTAAACCAACAAAGATCAAAAAAGACAAAGAAGGGCATTACATAGTGGTAAACAGATCAATGCAACAAGAAGAGTTAACTATCCTAAATATATATGTTCTGAAAACAGGAGCACCCAGATAACAAGTTCTTACAGACCTACAAAGAGACTTATATTCCCATACAATAATAGTGGGAGACTTTAACACCCCATTCACTATTAGACAGATCAACGAGACAGAAAATTAACAAGGATATTCATGACTTGAACTCAGCTCTGAACCAAGTGAACCTAATAGACATCTACAGAACTCTCCACCCCAAATCAACAGAATATACATTCTTTTTAGCACCGCATAGCACTTATTCTAAAATCGACCACATAATTGGAAGTAAAACACTCCTTAGCAAATGCAAATGAACGGAAATCATAACAAACAGTCCCTCAGACCACAGTGCAATCAAATTAGAACTCAGGATTAAGAAACACTCAAAACAGCGCAACTGCATGGAAACTGAACAACCTGCTCCTGAATGACAAAATTAAGGCAGAAATAAAGAAGTTCTTTGAAATCAATGAGAACAAAGTACCAGAATCTCTGGGACACAGTTAAGCAGTGTTAAGGGGGAAATTTATAGCACTAAATACCCATATCAGAAAGTGGGAAAGATCTGAAATGGACACCCTAACATCAAAAGTAAAGTAACTAGAGAAGCAAGAGCAAACAAATTCAAAAGCTAGCAGAAGACAATAAATAACTAAGATCAGAGCAGAACTGAAGGAGATAGAGACATGAAAAACCCTTCAGAAATTCAATGAATCCAGGAGCTGATGTTTTGAAAAGATTAACAAAATAGATAGACCACTAGCCAGACTAATAAAGAAGAAAAGGGAGAAGAATCAAATAGACACAATAAAAAATGATGAAGGGGATATCACCACTGATCCCACAGAAATACAAACTACCATCAGAGAATACTATAAACACCTCTATGTGGCCAGGCACGATCGCTCACACCTATAATCCCAGCACTTTGGGAGGCCAAGTGGGCGGATCATGATGTCAGGAGATCGAGACCTGTAGTCCCAGCTACTTGGGAGGTTGAGGCAGGGTGCTGGTTGTTCTCTTTTTGCCTGTCCAGATCTATTTTTAGCACTTCTCTTCTTCGCTGCCTCTCAGGAGTTGACCACCTTGGACCGCATCATCTAGGCTTTCTTGCTTTCTGGCTTCCAGTTGGGCTCCACCAATTGCAGGAGATTCAAGGGTGAAAAGAGAGAGACCAGAGTATTTGCTCTGCCCACTCTTTCCCTAAGTGGATGCACTCCTCTACTTATGTCCACAGCTTCTCTTCTATAGATGCCCCTCTCCCAGGGCTACTGTTCTTTCTGGTTCTTTAACACCACTCACTTTCCTTGTCCCTGCAGGCCTAGGAGCAGAATTAACAGCTTCCCAACCATGCTAGTCCCCTAGGTGCTTCATCATCTTTGTTAGTCCCCTTAATCCTACCTGCAGCCCTACAAGGAGTCCCTTTGTTGAAGTCTCTTTCTCTTCAAGGAAACCTTTGACTGTGCCATCTCTTTCCCACCTGGACCATGATTGAAATAACTGATGAAGAAGGACAGGAAGACCCATTTGGGGATGGACCCATAGGTCATGCAAAGCCCAATATCAATACACATTTGTCTCATTTAGAAAAATTACCCTTATTTTGATTACACCTCATTTAGCAGCCTTCTGATAGTCTGACCTTCCATGTTGTTTTGGCTAAAGACACAGAAGACTTTGGTCAAAACGTCCCTATATTCAGAGTCTTGTGAGAGCTTAATATCTCTTCTCAAATCAATAGATACTACATGGGAAGTCAAAAGGAAGTGGTTGTGACAGAGTTAATCAGTTTACTTTTAGTTCTCCAGGAAAAAAAAAAATATATCAGCTGGGTGCAGTGGCTCATCCCTATAATCCCAGCACTTTGGGAGGCCAAGGCTGACAGATGACCTGTGGGAGTTCGAGACCAGCCTGACCAACATGGAGAAACCCCGTCTCTACTAAAAATACAAAATTAGCTGGGCATGGTGGATTACATGCCTGTAATCCCAGCTACTCAGAAGGCTGACACAGGAGAATCGCTTGAACCCAGGAAGCAGAGGTTGCAGTGAGCCAAGATCGTGCCATTGCACTCCAGCCTCAGCAACAAGAGCAAAATTCCATCTCAAAAAAAAAAAAAAAAATCAGAAATTTGAACGGGTGGCATTCTAAGATGAAGAGCTCTAAGATCTGGGTTCAAAGATAAAGAATCTGAAGTTCAACAGGCACAAGCTTCTGAGAATATAGCCACTAAGTGAGCTTGGATTCAGACTCAATTTTTGTAGTCTAACTTTCTGATCTATTTCCATCTGCCCCTTTATATTTTAACATGCATGACTATTGACCTATGTTTACAAATGAAGGCAATTTCTCACAACCTAAGATTTTAATACAAGAATAAATTCTCACTCAAAGGATAATATCAGTAAAGATTAGTTCATTGAAGCTGGGTATGATGGTTCATGCCTGTAATTCCAGCACTTCAGGAGGCTGAGGCAGGAAGATCCCTTGAGGCCAGGAGTTCAAGAACAGCTTGGGCAACATAGCAAGGCCCTGACTCGACAAAAATAATTTTTCTTTAACTAGCCAAGCATAGTGGTGCACACCTGTAGTCCTAGCTACTTGGGAGGTTGAGGTGAGAGGATCACTTGAGTCCAGGTTATAGTAAGCTATGACGGAGCCACTGCACTCAGCCTGGGTGTCAGTGCAAGACCCTGTCTCTCTAAGACACAAACAAACAAAAAAGATTATCCCATTGAGAGAATTCTAAAAGGCAGCAGCCAAACAATAATTACTCCTCTATAGAAAAAGTGGGAAAAAAAAAAAAACCAACCACCTTGGTCTAGCATTCCAAACCTTTTACAATCCAAAGCCATCACACCTCCTAAACTCACTGACATCAAAAACATACCATGCTCCTTCCTGCCATTTGGCCTTTGCTCACTCTGTGACTCATAACCTGAAACACCTTCCCCTGTCCTCTCCATCTATCCCGACTGATTCTTCGGCCTTCAACCCTCAGATGCAATCCCCATTCCTCCACAATGCTTTTCCAACCATGGCAACACATAATGTTTTCTGTCCTCTGAGTATCTCTGGCACTTACCGACATTGCTTACTGAATTACATGACACTCTATTCTTTGATCATTTCACTGTCTCCCTCCAATTACATTCCTGGGGTAATTCTTGGTGATTTCAGTATCTGTCCAATAACCTGACCTCTGCTGTCTTTTTGTTTACCCCTATTTAGTTGTCCTTTACAGCACTTCACCACCTAATCCCTTCTTGTCATTACCATTACTACCATTAACTGAACCCCCTTCATAATCTTAATTTCAAGCATTTCATCCTCTATCACAACCTGCAATATTTCAGATGACTCTGACTATAACCCAATGCCCTCCAGTTGACAAAGCCTACCATCTTATCATCACCTCTCAAGACTTTCATGTTCTTGTTTTTCTCCTTAACCAGCTTAAAGTCCAATATTCATCACGGTATTCATTAACCTATTAGGTACACCTTTAATTCCCTATACCTTCTCTACCTCCTTCATGCTCTGCCTATTCTGTACCTGTATTTGAACATGGCTTGGAAGAAGCATAGAATCACTTTGACTGTTCTTAATTTAAATTGTGACTTTCCTTACTGACTCTTTCTTAAAGCATTCAATTTGGGTTTTGTAGAAACAATAATCCTCTTTCCTTTTGCATTCATAGGCTTACCTCTTATTTCATTAAATAATAACTAAGTATAGTAATGAATGCAACCAGTATAAACGGGTTTGGGAATAAACCAAGTTTACTCTAAGTAAGCATAAAACTGAAGATAACAGAAGCGTGGGGTATAATAGTGAGTAGCCTACTAACATAGAGTGTGCAAAGTGCCATGGACCTCAGCGGGATGTATTACAGAGGATGTGGAGAACCTCTATTAATCTGGCAAGTCAATTAAGTGAGAGTCAGTTGTGAAAATGTCTACTGTACATGTATCCCTGAAATTATAGATTCTGTAAATTAAAATCTGCAGGCCAGGCACGGTGGCTAATGGCCTGTAATCCCAGCACTTTGGGAGGCCGAGGTGGGCAGATCACGAAGTCAGGAGGTCGAGACTAGCCTGGCCAACATGGTGAAACCCCGTCTCTACCAAAAATACAAAAAAAAAAAAAAAAAAAAAGTAGCCCGGCGTGGTGGTGTGTGCCTGTAATCCCAGCTACTCGGGAGGCTGAGGCAGGAGAATTGCTTAAACCTGGGAGGCAGTGGTTGCAGTGAGCCAAGATTGTGCCACTGCACTCCAGCCTGGGCAACAGAGCAAGACTCTGTCTCGGGGAAAAAAAAAAAATCTGCAAATAAGCCAAAACTGATTTACCTCTTATGACTTCTTTATTTCCAGTACAAATAGTCGATTTGGGGCTATATTTGTTGGGTTTATAGTAAGGCTATTGAGAAGCCTATCCATTTGCCTCAAGCTTCTCCACCATTTGGTAGTCATGGTACCATTTTAGCTTCATTCAATAATGGTCATTTCCTAGTTGGAAATGTAATGGTCAACACCTATACTGGTGTTGCAGTATAAATATCAAGCTCTTTAAGATAAAGTAGCTTCACTCAGAAGTAAATTACCTCTTCTACAAAGCATGAAGATACAATTAAGGCCAGTGTCTCTCAATCATTTGTTTTCATTATTGTTGTCCCCCTAAAAAACACTTTCAGACGTTTTTTCTTAATTGCCCCCATGAAATTTTAATATTATATAAACTATGTATCTATGTGTTTTATATATATATATATATATA
>NW_012116266.1:5136533-5192457 GCF_000951035.1 Colobus angolensis palliatus
GAGATGGAGTCTCACTCTGTCACCCAGGCTGGAGGCCAGTGGTGCTATCTTGGTTCACTGCAACCTCCGCCTCCTTGGTTCAAGCGATTCTCCTGCCTCAGTCTCTCATGTAGGTGGGATTGGAGGCATGCACCACCATGCCCAGCTAATTTTTATATTTTTAGTAGACCCAGGGTTTCTCCATGTTGGCCAGGCTGGTCTCAAACTCCTGACCTCAGGTGATCCACCCACCTCAGCCTCCCAGAGTGCTGGGATTACAAGTGTGCACCACCATGCCCAGCTAATTTTTATATTTTTAGTAGACCCAGGGTTTCTCCATGTTGGCCAGGCTGGTCTCGAACTCCTGACCTCAGGTGATCCACCCACCTCAGCCTCCCAGAGTGCTGGGATTACAAGTGTGAGCCACTGTGCCCAGTTCACTTCTTTTATTCTATCTTTCTTTCTATCTCTCTTGTTGTCTTTATTCTTACCAACTCAGTGCTCATATTTTTATTAAAATGGTAAGCAATTCAATACCAGACTAGGAATAAAGAAGACAGTATTTTCATCAAACATTTTACAGTATTAAGCAACAGTAACAAATATGCCTTTCCTTTTCAAATGATTAGCAGCTTCTTTTACCTGAGAAGTAAAATATCTGTGAATACCATTATCCAGTGTCATCACACCATTTCATGTGCCCTCTCACCTTCATACTTGCTTATTGTCAGTAGCATATATATCATGTGTGTTAGCAGCACAGTTCAGAGATCCACATGATAGCATTCCGAAAAAAAGAAAAGAAAAAAATCAAAAACGAGAAAAATGTGGAAAGAAAGGGAAAGAACACTGGGTGGAGGAAGAGGAATCCTGATTTACATCCAAAAATTTCAAAGGGAACTATGAAATATCAACTTAATAGTAGTTTATTGTCCTACTATATTAAGGTCAGTTTGTTCCTTCAATGTTCATCTTCTAATACCGAAGAGTTATTTTCTTAGATCTGGAGCCAAAAAAACATGTGTATCCTGTTCTGTGTATAATTATCTCATAAGCTTCTAAGAGTAGTCTTTCTTAAAAAAAAAAAAAAAAGAGTAGTCTTTCTGACATTTGGAGAGCAGTGCAAATTATTATTACTCCTATTTTCTATCTCTATATCCATCTGTCATCTCATTTGCTTTTTTGGTTTGTTTGTTTTCTTCTTCCATTTCCCTTTCCTGGTATATCCTCTCATACTCTTAATGTGCAGGAATAATATCCCTGATTATAGGCAATGGTAATTTTTTAGAGCCTTAAAACTTCCGTGCAAAATTGGATTCTGACTTGCTCAATAGTTATCTGGATGACGAGAAAACAACTTTGGGGAAAATCAAAGTACCACTAACAATTAGCTGGTGTCTGCCCAAAAAATGGGTTTTTGATTTTACAAACTCAATTACTGCAAGAGGCTAGAAGGGAAAAGAGGAAGCAAATATAAGACACATTTCTTATAGGCATCCAAAAACTTGGCAAAACTTTAAATTTTCCTGCCATTTTCAACTCAAATCTTTTATTTCAATATTTTTACCTACATTGTTTCTTTTGATAGAATTAGGAATTAAGTATTTGAGTGATTATTTATATAAAGTTTGTCTTCCTCCATCAGACTGTACACTCCACAAGAGCCAATGCCTCGTCTATTTTGCTCACCATTACATCCCCATGACAAACATGTGGCCTGTACATGGTAGATGCTCAATGCATTAGTGTTATTGAATAGACTGGATGGGAGATTCGGTTAGTTGTGCAATTAAATAGATTGGATGGGAATAGTTTGATATGACACTTTTCTCGATGCAGAATGATGCCATGAGAACAACTGTTATTTGTATTCATTCATCTTGATCCCTTTATTTATTCATCCTGGGGCTATGTGGCACCTGAACAAAGACTATTGAGACAGTCCCTGGCCTTTAGTGACTCCTAATCTGTAGAGAGAGACAGACATAAACCAATAAATCATAATACAATGAGAGATGATAAATACTAAATACCAAGTCAAAGGAGAGAGAAAAATAGCAATCCAATTGTCTCTTGTTGAAATCAGAGTTGTATCTCAGGCAGGTAATAATCTAAAGTAGAAAAAAACAAAGGATTTAGAACTGAATTTTTGTTTTGTTTTGCTTTGTAATGGGATCATTGAAAACGAAGCCAAACTAAACTGGGGGCTTAGTCCATCTAACCCCATTCAGGTCTTGGTTTAAATATCACTCCTTCAGAGAAATCTCCTCTGATCCCTCGCTGCACACACTCACTGGGTTAGGGCCCTTCCATGCCCTTTCACTTGACTGAGAAGTCCATAAGGTCAAAGAACACGTTCGTCTAGTCCACTAACTATTATATCTCCAGAGACTAGAACTATCTCTGGCACTTAGTAGATGCTCAACAAATGTTTAATGAATAAAGTCTCCCTTGCAATATATTTACTTTTCTCTTTTCAAACCAATTTATCTCACTTTTCCACTCAACAAACAGAAAAAAATCTACTCCTCTCCAAATAATCTTCTTTGCCTTTTCCTTCAAGATGACTATTTTTCTAATGTTTCAAGACATTATCATTCAATAACTGGAAGTAAATTATATTTTGTATATCTATATCCAGTAGGGAATCGGACCTGAAGAGATACCTGAGGCTTCTTCCTCCACCCCTGCTGAGCATCCTCAAAGACTAGGCCTGTTTGTAGACTCCCAGTTTTCCCATGGGGTTTCTCCACACCTCATGTGCACCGTTTCCACAAGATTTGGGCTGAGGAAGGGAGACTTTCTTTTGGAGAGTAAAGTGTTCTCAAGGGAATAATGAAAAGTCAGCATTTACTATCTGTGCCCGAAATTAATTCTCACCCTCTGCTTTCAGTAAAGCGAGGAGAAGCAGCTCAAAATCTCAGTTTAGGGCTTTATGTGCTTCAAATATTTAGAAACAGAAATTTAAGAAGGACCCTGAAAGAGGCTCCATTCCTAAAGCACCAAGTTCTGAGGTCAGTGGATCCTGTGTTTGGTGCTTCCCCAGGCCATCTGGCAGTCAGAGAGAGATATTTTAAGTCATAGCAAGGCATGTGGCAACCTCAAAAACCACACCCTTTGAATGTCAGCCTCCTCCACCAACATGGGTAAGTCTGACATGCGGCAAGAAATAAAGGCCAGGCCATGAGGATATCAGCCCCACTGAAATGCTGTTGAGTTTTTTAAAAAAATATGATTAGTACAAATTTCTTATTCTTTTATTTACTAAATGTTCTGCTGTAAACTGGAAAAGTCAGTCAAATTTGGATGTTTCCAGATGTCCAGATGTGTCCTAGATACAGCCTAGATGTCAAGAAGAAACTTGAATTGATTTAAATACGGGGTATTTTTTTTCAGCATAGAAATATCTCTTCTGAATTATACACAGTCTTTCACATGACCTGGGAGGAAACAATAAAATATAATTACTGAGGAGGGATATGATTGATGCTCACAAATATTGGCTAAAAGTAGACACAGGATTAGAAAAGTTGAAAAGTTTCTTTTAATAGTGTCCTTTTCTCACACACACATTAAAATGATTACTAAAAGAACATATGGGGACTTTTCAGCTGGGATGCCCTGTTTAGAGGGGAAATTGAGAGGTGAAGCCAGCAGGACTTCCTTGGTCAAGTGGGGACTTGGAGAACTCTTCTGTCTTACAAGAGGATTGTAAAACACACCAATCAGCAATCTGTAGCTAGGATTGTAAAACGCACCAATCAGTACTCTGTAGCTAGCAAGAAGATTGTAAAATGCACCAATCAGCACTCTGCAAAACATACCAACCAACGCTCTGTAAAATGCACCAACAGTGATCTGTAAAATACACCAATCAGCAGGATCCTAAAAGTAGCCAATCACAGGGAAGATTGAAAAAAGGGCACTCTGATAGGACAAAAACACCATCACAAAGAAGTAGAAGAAGATGTGCTATCTGCCTCAGTCTTTGGATAAAGGTAGAAAACTCTCCCAGTGAGAAATCGATACATTAAGCATGTGTCCCTTCCAGGTGTGAGGTACAAATTTGTACCACCCTTATGTGCTAGAATCCCAAGCCAAAAATTGTACACTTAGAGTCCCAGCAGAAGTAAGTGCAGAACTGAATACACATCCACAAAACACTCCAGAGTATATATTCACAACCCCAGACACACAGGATTCCACAGTAAAAAGTAAACTTATCTAAAAATGATCTAATGATAAACAAGTACAAACCACAGAAAGAATTTGAACAGGCACTTCACAAAACTCTCATACACTATTGGTGAAAATGTAAATTGTGTGTCTAATGACTCAGCAATCCCATTCCTAGATATACACAACAGAAATGGGTACATACGAACATGTACCTAAGAGCATGTGCCCAGAAACAGTACAAAAGACAAGATATTCATAGTAGACTATTCGTAACAGACAAACTAAAACCAACTTAACTGTCCATCAATAGAAGAATGAATAAATAAATTATATATATTCATAGAATGGAATAATTTAAGGCAATGGGAATAAACAAACTACTGCTACACCTAAAGACATAGATGAATCTCTCGAAAACAATGTTAATGGAAAGAAGCCAGACAAAAGAGTCCATATAAAGTTCAAAACAGGCAAAACTAATCAATGATCACAGACATTAGGATCAAGATTACTTTTGAGAGGGGTGGTGACTGAGAACCGCTTTGTGGGGCTTCTGGCATGCTGGTAATATTCTCTTTCTCAATCTGAGTGGTTGTTACCTGGGTTATATTTCCTTTTTGAAAATGTTTCAAGTGCGTAGTTATGATTTGTGTACTTTTCTATATGTATATATAAAATTAAATTTTTGTTCAAATACTAGTAATTGGAGGGATTAAAAACAAGATGGAACTAAAATTCTAGAAAACAACAACATGGAATACAGGATAGAGATGCCAGAGCTCAACTATTCCATAGTGTTTATAATGTTCTGAGGGAGAATAGAAATATTTATTAATGTTAGTTAAATAGGCATGTTAAGTAAGTAAGTAAGTATGTTAAATTTTTTTTTTTTTTTTTTGAGATGGAGTTTCGCTCTTGTTGCCCAGTCTGGAGTGCAATGGCGCTATCTCAGCTGGCTGCAACCTCCACTTTCTGAGTTCAAGTGATTCTCCTGTCTCAGCCTCCTGAGTAGCTGGGATTACAGGAGCATGCCACCACGCCCAACTAATTTTTGCATTTTTAATAGAGACAGGGTTTCATCATATTGATTAGGCTGGTCTCTATCTCCTGACCTCAGGTGATCCGCCCACCTCAGCCTCCCAAAGTGCTGGGATTACAGGTGTGAGCCACTGCATCCGGTCAGCATGTTAAAACTTTTAAGGTAACAAACAAAGAATAAGAAAACAATGTAAATTTTTAAAACAAAGAAAAGAAATATTTCTTTTTTAAAAGTGATGCTAAAATAGTAAAAGAAAAGCACAAAGAAAAACCATAAAATTTCTTTCAAATGGTGATATAAATATACCCAAATAAATCAGTAATCACGATAAATATAAACAAGTTAAACTCACCAATTTAAGAAACTGTTATTCTCAGATTGGAATAAAAACAAAGCAAAATGCAGCTATAAATGTCTTACAAGAAACACACCTAAACAAGGAAACACATGTATAAAGTAAAGGGATAAAGCTGTTGTATTAGTCACGGTTCTCTAGAGGGACAGAACTAATGGAATAGATACATATCTATGAAGGAGTTTATTAAGTATTAACTCACACAATCAAAAGGTTCCACAATAGGCCGTCTGCAGGCTGAGGAGCAAGGAGAGCCAATCTGAGTTCCACAACTGAAGAACTTGGAGTCTGATGTTAGAGCACAGGAAGCATCTGGCAGGGGAGAAAGGTGTAGTCCGAGAGGCTAGGCCAGTCTCTCTTTTCACATTTTTCTGCCTGTTTACATTCTAGCAGAGCTGGTAGCTGATTAGATTGTGCCCACCCAGATTAAGGGTGGGTCTGCCTTTCCCAGCCCACTGACTCATATGTTAATCTTTTTTGGTAGCACCCTCACAGACACACCCAGGATCAATACCTTGTATCCTTCAATCCAATCAAGTTGACACTCGGTATTAGCCATCACAGCTGTCTAGTCAGAAGTTGGATTGATCTAGGGTTAAGGACTTGGTGGGTCAGTGCAATGGATGGAAAGTAAAATAAAATGGTGAGAGAGTGCTCCAAGGGATAGGTTACAAGTCTAGGCTGGCTTTTAAGGAAATGATGCCAGAAAACTGCTGACAGTGGGGAAACAGAACAGTTGAGGAAGTGGGACAGTCAAGAAAATGACAATCTAGTGGGTCCCAAAGCAGATGTGATAACACACAGCAAAGGAGCAAGCTTGGGTTCCATCAAATTTAAATTTAGATTTAAAAGGCAATTCGGTCTTTTCTGTATCTTATCCAACTTTCTTATTGTAAATAATCTATAGGGCTCTGCAAGTCGTAACGAAGATAATTCACAGCAATGCCCTCTAAAGTTGAAGTAATCAGTCTTTAAACTATAGACAGCCTTGAATTCCATTTTACAGTTGTGTAGACAGAGCCAACAGAAAAACCAGGCATCTGGTCACCAACCAAAATCTCACTGGGTCTTGAGGCAATCAGGGCACAGAAATTTAAAACAATATCTAAGCAAACATTGACCTTTCATGTAACAAAATGTAACACACATTTCCTTTGGTAAAGTTCATTTCTATTTTTCTGCATTACATACCACTTACATGAGGGGAAATAACCCTTACAATGTATGTGAGGTTCACTAAGTGGAAACTTTAGATTTAGGTTCAATATAGTAAGTACATCGCTATAAACTCCTTAACAGGCCTCCATCTACTGAAATCCTTTTTTAAAAAAAAAAAAAAAAAATAGACAAGGTCTCACTCTACTGCCCAAGTTGCAGTACAGTGGTGTGATCATAGCTTACTGCAGCCTCGAATTTCAGGGCTCAAGCAATCCTTCCGCCTCAGCCTCCCAGGTAGCTGGGACTACAGGTGCACACCACTATGCTTGGCTAATTTTTTTTCAACTTTTTTAGTTGAAGTAGGGGAGGGAGTCTTGTGATGCTGCCCAGGCTAGTCTTGAATTCCTGGCATCAGGCAATCCTCTCACTTCAGCCTCCTGAGTAACTGAGATTACAGGTGTGAGCCACCATGACCAGCTATGAAATCTTTTTTTTTTTTTTTTAGACGGAGTCTCGCTCTATCACCCAGGCTGGAGTGCAGTGGCATGATCTCAGCTCACTGCAAGCTCCGCCTCCCAGGTTCACACCGTTCTCCTGCCTTAGCCTCTTGAGTAGCTGGGACTACAGGTGCCCACCACCACGCCTAATTTTTGGTATTTTTAGTAGAGACAGGGTTTCACCATGTTAGCCAGAATGGTCTTGATCTCCTGGCCTTGTGATCCGCCCACCTCAGCCTCCCAAAGTGCTGGGATTACAGGCGTGAGCCACCGTGCCCGGCCTGAAATTTTCTTAATTTTAAAGTCTCAGCCCACATGCCACAGCCTCCTTAAGCCATCTCCAACTTCCTCAAGCAGAATGTATTATTGTTTCCTCTGCATTCCTTCTTCACATTGGTAGTATAGTTGATATGTCAATTTTTCTATTCTGCCTTTAGTATAATTATTTACATAAATCCTCATCTCTCTTAAAATGATAAATATCCTGAGGACAAGAAGCACTCTTGAACCTACTCCAGAATATAGCACACCATCCTATAGTGAAGAAGGGGCCATAAACTGGACATAGAGAGTTGATCCACTTCCCAGATAGGGAAGTATGATTTTGTTTCATGGTATTTTACTTTTCTCCTTTAAACTGAAGAGGCTGCTCAGCCTAAGAGTACCAGACTGACATAGGAGAACAACTGATCTTCCAGAAAGTGGTGCCAACATCTCTCCACTCCAAAGAGCTAGAATACCAATACACCTAGGGAGATCCAGTGATCTGGATCCTGACCTCATGATCTGCCTGCCTCGGCCCCCCAAAGTGCTGGGATTACAGGCATAAGCCACCGCGCCTGGCCCAGTTCAGTATATTTTGATATTGCATCTTCCTAATGTTTGCTTCAATTAGGGACAACTCTGAACCACACACACACTTTTTTGTAATGATTTTCTATGAGTAAACCCTTGAGGAGTCATATAAACCATGCCTATCTTTCAAGTGTGTCTGTACCAACCTTCCCATTAAGTCCGTGAAGAGAATCCATTATATTAGTATATTATTTCTTATGGCAAAGGCTACTAATACATGAGCCACGGGTTCACTATGTGAACAATGCCTGATGAGAATCTTACTAAAATATTTTCCTCTCTTTTCTACCTTCATTGTAAGGGAGAAGGGAGATGTCTAGTCAAGAAATAAAATCTCATTGGCTCAGTCAGGTGCAGTGGCTCACACCTGTAATCCCAACACTTTGGGAGGCCAAGGTGGGCGGATTACCTGAGGTCAGGAGTTCAAGACCAGCCTGGCCAACATGGTGAAACCTCGTCTCTACCAAAAATAGAAAAATTAGCCAGGCGTGGTGGCATGTGCCTGTAATCCCAGCTACTTGGGAGGATGAGGCAGGAGAATTGCTTAAATCCAGGAAATGGAGGTTCCAGTGAGCCAAGATTGTGCCACTGCACTCCAGCCTGACCGACAGAGCAAGACTCGGTCTCAAAAAAATAAATAAATAAAATCTCATTGGCTCTCAGGGTAATCTTTATAGGGGTCCCAGGATAGGGTTAAATTGTTACTACACTTGTGGCAGACCTCAACAATGCAAAGCCCATAGAAACATATTAGTGCCCATCATTGTTAAAAAATAGTATCAAATGTGCTTAGGCACCGGAACTATAATCTAAGAGGCAGAATTCAAGTCTTAAGTCCCAATTCCTGTTTCCTAAAGCATAGCAAAGTAATTTACTCTCTGAGTAAAACAATCTTTCTAGATCAGTGGTTCTCAAAGGATGAGGTTTCTAGATCAGCAGCATTAGCATCACATGAGAGCTTGTTAGAAATGCAAATTCTCAACTGTGCAGCCATAAAAAGGAATGAGATCATGTCCTTTGCAGGGACATGGATGAAGCTGGAAGCCATCATCCTCAGTAAACTAACACAGGAACAGAAAACCATGAGGCTGGGTGTGGTGGCTCACGCCTGTAATCCCAGCACTTTGGGAGGCAGAGGCAGGCAGATCACTTGAGATCAGGAGTCAGCCTGGCCAACATGGCAGAAACCCCATCTCTATTAAAAATACAAAAATTAGCTGAGTGTAGTGGCAGGCGCTTGTAGTCCCAGCTACTTGGGAGGCTGAGGCAGAAGAATCACTTGAACCTGGGAGGAGGAGGTTGCAGTGAGCTGAGATATCACTGCACTCCAGCCTGGGTGACAGAGTGAGACTCTGTCCAAAAAAAAAAACAAAACAAAACCAACACTGCATGTTCTCACTCATAAGTGGGAGTTGAACATTGAGAACACATGGACACAGAGAGGGGAACAACACACACCAGGGCCTGCTGGGGGATGGGGGATGAGGGGAGGGAACTTCGAGGACAGGTCAATAGGTGCAGCCAACCACCATGGTACACGTATACCTTTGTAACAAACCTGCATGTTCTGCACATGTATCCCAGTGTTTTGTTTTGTTTTTTAGAAGAAGTAAAGAAAAAAAGGAAAACGAAAGAAAATGCAAATTCTCAGCCTCACCCTCCACCTGCTAAAGCAGAAACTTCAGGTGTGAGGCCCAGCAATCATGTTTCAACAAGCCCTCCAGGAGAAGCTGATGCACAGCACAATTTGAAAACCATGACTCTAGACCAGATCAAACAGTGGCCTGTGGAGCACAGCATTAGCATTTCCTGGGAGCTCATCAGAAAGGCAGAATTTCAGGCCTCACCTCAGACCTACTAGATCAAAAACTGCAGCTGAACCAAATCCTCAGGTGATTTGCATATACATTAAAGTTTGAGAAGCAGGATCAAGGATCAAACTGAGAAAGTTAAAAACCTGAATAAATAGGCAGAGCACGGTGGCTCACACCTGCAATCCCAGCACTTTGGGAGGCTGAAGGGGGCAGATGACCTGAGGTCAGAAGCTCAAGACCAGCCTGGTCAACATGGTGAAACCCCATTTCTACTAAAAATATGAAAATTAGCTGGGTGTGGTGGCACACGTCTGTACTCCCAGCTAGTAGGGAGGCTGAGGCAGGAGAATCACTTGAACCCAGGAGGTGGAGGTTGCAGTGAGCAGAGATCACACCACTGCACCCCAGCCTGGGCGACAGAGCGAGACTTCATCTCAAAAAAAAAAAAAAAAAAAAACCTGATTTTATAAATATGTCACTGCAAAACTTACAGCATACTCTCTTCCTCATATAATTCTCTCAACAACCTTGTAGATTAGGTATTGTCATGACCTCCATCTTACGTATGAGACACAAGGAGAGTGGATAATTTGCTGGATGCCACAAAGCCAGTAAACAGAAGAGCCAGGATTTCAACCTAGGTATTTTGACTGTGAAAGGTAGGCTCTTAGCCAGCACCTATAACAAGTTATTCTGATTGTAACTCCAGTAAGGTCTTTTTTTCTCTCTCTTTCACATCACACTGCCTCTCTTAACGGCAATTACATTCATCACAACCAATTAAGCCTTTCCCCTAAAACTAAGAATAATATATATCTATTTTAGTTGAACAAATATTTATGGAGGTCTTTTTTTTAGCAGAGAAGCCTGACCTGGTGGAGCTTATAGTGCTAGTAAATGTAGGTGCTCAATAAATATTTGCTGAACCAATGAATCAGTGAATAATTTTATTATAATATGCTAAGTGATTCAGGAGGAGACATGAGAGCCCTGTATACATTCTGGGGCCTCAGATATTTCCTGTAAATGATGAATGCTGAGCTGAACCCATAAAAAGAGGAAGTGTCGGCCAGGCACGGTGGCTCACGCCTGTAATCCCGGCACTTTGGGAGGCTGAGGCAGGCGGATCACAAGGTCAGGAGATCAAGACCATCCTGGCTAACGTGGTGAAACCCCGTCTGAATTAAAAATACAAAAAAATTAGCTGGGGGTGGTGGTGGGCGCCTATACTTCCAGTTACTCAGGAGGCTGAGGCAGGAGAATCACTTGAACCCAGGAGGTGGAGGTTGCAGTGAGCCGAGATCGTGCCACTGCACTCCAGCCTGGGTGACAGAGCGAGACTCTGTCTCAAAGAAAAAAAAAAAAAAAAAAAAGAGAGGAAGTGTCAGCCAGACAAAGAATAAGGGAAACAGGATTCTAGGCATGCTAAAGTGCTGGGGTTTTATCTGAGGATGACAAACAATCACTAAGTATTTAAGGGAACCATATGGTCAAATAGATATGTAGGAACACACATACATAAACAGTTATACCAAAAAAAAAAAAATCAAAATACCAAGAATCTACTCCCCAAAGCCATTAGAACTTCCAGTGTCAAATAAACCACTAGGATTAGATTATTAGCAACCATACTCTGTCAGAATATATGAATGTGTGGTTTGTAATTAAGATCTTACCTCCCTGTACACGGGAATGCAGAGAAAGGGCTTCATGGTCTGAGTTGCCTGCAGGATTCAGAGGGCCAAAAAAAGATAAACGAAACAGAGCCCAGGTCTGGGGATCTTCAGAAAATAATGCGAAGCCCCCTGCTCCTGACTTAGTTTCAGTATCAATTCTTATAGAAAACGGGAACAAGAGAGATAAATTTGAGTGACACACCATTTTTCTTTTTGAAACATAAATGACACATCATTAAGATGTCTGCTCTTCAGAATTCCTCAGAAGTGAAATTCTCCTCCTCCTCAGCTTCCTGGGTTTTTTGTTTTGTTTTGTTTGTTGTTTGTTTTGAGTCTCACTCTGTCGCCCAGGCTGGAGTGTAGTGCCGCAATCTTGGCTCACTGCAACCTCCGCCTCCTGGATTCAAGCGATTTTCCTGCCCCAGACTCCCCAGCAGCTGGTATTACAGGCATGCACCACCATGCCTGGCTAATTTTGTTGTCTTTTTAGTACAGACAGGGTTTCACAATGTTGGCCATGCTGGTCTCTAACTCCTGACCTCAGGCGATCAACCCACCTTGGCCTCCCAAAGTGTTGGGATTACAGGCATGAGCCACCACACCCAGCCATGTATGCTGTTTTTTTACATAGATTTCCTAGAATTTTTATTAATAATTATAGATGCCCAAGCAATAATTTCCATATCTTACTGTCTGTAAACCATAAAGCAAATATATGTATTTTTTTCTTTCTCTCCTACTTTTGCTTACATTTTGCTTTATCTCCAAATAACTCAAAATTATTAAATAGATTAAACAACAATATTTAGGGAGGGAGGGTTACTTGTATCCTCTGTTTTAGGCATCAAGGTAGTTCCTCATCAAAAAAATAAAGTTTCTTAAGTTTATTAGGGCTCCAGGATTAAAAGTATTTTTCTTGAGGTGTTTTATAAAAAGGGCTAATGGTTCAAAAAAAAAAATCTTTGATTCTTAGTTGCCTAAACCAAAGTTCAGACATGTAAGGCTTCCTCTTCAGTAGGGTGTGTTGGAATCTTGATAGATTGGGCCATGCAGCCAAGGCCCCCACAGTTGGGAGTGCAGGGACAGCGTTTCTTCCTTGTCCAAACACCAACATGAACTGGGGATCCTCAAAGAAAGACATGACCCAAGAGATCAGGGTCACTTGTCCGTCTAGCAGAGATCAAAGCAGCCTTCCTTCTGAGAAGCACCCTCAACTCCCCAGCCTATCCTTAGAGAACATCATCAACAGTCTGCACAGGGGCAGAAGGAAAAGAGGCAAAGGGTGTGTGGGGAATAGCGGTTCACTTCCCACCAAGACATGAAAACAACTCAAGAATATGCAACCACCTGCCACAGCCTTGTTTGCCCTTAGACTTTTTTCATCCACATCTTGGCATCCTCAGTCAAAAATATAATAGGTCACCCAAATATTTTAATAAAACATTTTCTAGGGCAGACTCAAGAGTATTAAAACTACCTTAAACCAAGCAAGCATAGCAATGAGAAACCTCATTTCAACTGCTCCTTATATAAAGACTTGGTTCAAAGATCAATTCTTGAAATTCTTTTTTTGTCATAAAAGCATGAACTGCATTTAGCAGAATTTTGATGAATAAATTTTTTAATTATTTATAAATTTCTAACAATTTAATACAAATATTTTCATGGGCATGTATTTGCTGCAGGCTTAATTATATGAGCAAGTAGATATTTATATACATAGTTATGGGTCTATTTTTGAAACTGCTTGTGAAATGTTCTTCTATTTTACAAAGTACTTATTCCAAATAAAAAGTCCATATAGAAGCCAGTCCTGGTGGCTCACACCTGTGATCCCAGCACTTTGGGAGACCAAGGTGGGAGAATCACAGGAAGACAGGAGTTCAAGACCAGCCTGGGCAACATAGCAAGACCCCATCTCTACAAAAAATTTAAAAATTAACTGGGCATAGTGGCATGCACCTGTAGTCCCAGCTACTCTGGAGGCTGAGGCAGGAGGATTGCTTGAGTCCAGGAAGTAAAGGCTGCAGTGAGCCATGATTACACCACTGCACTCCAGTCTGGGTGACAGAGTGAAACCCCCATCTAAAATAAAATAAAGGGCATATAGAGGTTGTGCCTACATTGCACTGAAATTACTATTCATTTTCACTACCCCCAATGTTTGGAGACATTTAAAAAACTGGTTATTAATAGATAAGCAAGCATTCGATAAATATCATCTGCTTGATTTCCCACTCTTTAGAAAACCATGAACAAACATTTGATTTTTACCACTTAGCGTTTTAACATTTCTTGGTCATACAGACAAGTAGGTTATTGAAGAGACTAACATACTCGCATTTCCTCTTTTAAATATGACTTCTAAAATAGGCAGTTTGAAAATTATAATTGCCATACTATGTCAAGTGGCTCATCATCTAGTGTGATGTTTTGTCTCTGAGTACAGCCCAACCATGGCCTGTGTGACGCTATCGTTGTTCCCCATAATGGCAAAAGATAAATATCCCTCCTCTATTTCCCATCCCAGAAAAAAGAAGTGCAGTTCCCCCTACTAAAGGCAAACCCCCTCCTTACATATGCTCAACCCTACCTTCTCCCATATCCTCTGAGAGCTTTTCAGTAATGCCTTATCCCAACCCCATTCCCACCCCACCCTCACCCATTTATCTACACAAACCCCAAATCATATAAATGTCTTATCTCAACTCTTGGCTACTATTTCATCTCTCTCTTTCTTCTCTTTAGGAAATCTCTTGGACTCTACACTCTCTGCCTCTACTTCCTCTTTATCCCAGCTCAATCCTTGAAAGTTGGCCTCAAAACCGTAACTATAGACCAAAACATTTTCTCAATGGCCTCTCAATGATCAAATCCACTGGCCCCTTCCCCACTCCTCATTCCCATCAGCTTCTCTTCCTGGCTGAAACTGATTCCTCACCCCATTCTTAGGACCTTCTTTGCACTGTCCGCCACTTTCCCTTTTCTAACTCTGCTTTCTTCGTCTATCTCTGTCTCCCTTGCAGACTCTACTTTTTCTTCTTGTCCTGGGTGTAAAGCATTTTATGTGGATCTACTCTTGGGCTTCTCATCTCTCTGGGCCTCATTCTTTGAAGATCCTTTATAGGTAAAAGATCCCCAACTGTGCCAGTTCTGATCTGAACTCCAGGTTCATATGCTCACTGCCTGCTAGAGATCTCCACCTACATACATCTCAAACTCAGTATGTCCAAACTGCTCTTAACCTTCCCTTCAATGTCTGTTCCTCTTTTCCAGACACTAGGAAAAAAATCTAGGCATCATCTTCAATTATCTTCTCTTTCTCATTTCCCACATTTAGTTACAATGCTCTATATGTTCTTCTGTGGTTTTTTTTGTTTGTTTGATTTTTTTTTAAGACAGAGTTTCGCTCCATCACCCAGGCTGGAGTGCAATGGTGCGATATTGTTTCACTGCAACCTCCACCTCCAGGGCTCAGGCAATTCTTCTGCATCAGCCTCCCAAGTAGCTGGGATTACAGGCACTCACCACCACGCCCAGCTAATTTTTGTATTTTCTTTAGTAGAGATGGTGTTTCACCATGTTGGCCAGACTGGTCTCAAACTCCTGACCTCAGGTAATCTGCTCACCTCAGCCTCCCAAAGTTTTTTTGTTTTGTTTTTATGAAGTCTCACTCTGTTGCCCAGGCTGGAGTCAATGGCACCACCTCAGTTCACTGCAACCTCCGCCTCCTGGGTTCAAGCAATTCTCCTGCCTCAGCCTCTCGAGAAGCTAGGACTACAGGCATGCACCACCATTCCCAGCTAATTTTTGTATTTTTAGTACAGACAGGGTTTCACCATACTGGCCAGGCTGGTCTTTAACTCCTGACCTCATAATCTGCCCACCTCAGCCTCCCAAAGTGCTGGGATTACAGGCGTGAGCCACCACACCCAGATTCTATGCTCTTTTTACATGTTCTCACTTTCACTATTGCCTTCTGTGTGGATTGTTCCAAAAGTCAAGAGATGGTTCTACATATCCAGTCATCTTCTTTCCTGACCCCCAATATACCCTACACACTGCTTCCAAAGTAACCCTTGAAAATGTGGTTCTTTATGGTGTCACTGCCCTGCAAAATGAAGTCCCAATACCTTAAAATGCTATTCAAGCCCCTACAAAACGGCCTGCCTCTGATTGCACCTGCTCATGAATCCTTCACTGCAATAATACTGGATGCTTCAGCTACCAGAGTACCATGCTGCCACTGTCTATGGGTATTACTTCTACCCAAAATGTTCTTCTCCACCTCTGAAACCCTCTCCATCCATTAAAACTAAGGAACATTTCAAATTCTGCCTCTTCTGTGAAAACTTCCCTGTTCTCTTAGAAACTTCTCCTTTATCTATGAGACATAGAACTCAGTGACATTGAACTAAAGAAATGTCTTTGCAAACTTACAAATATGTGTGGAGATTCTGTTGTGCCAAATCTTGTGTTTAGGATGTAGAGAATACAGAGTCCCTGTTTTTCGGAAACTTCTGCTTCTAGGGGATAGAGAATGCTTAGCATACTAAATTATAACCATGGCTGGGTGCGGTGGCTCATGCCTGTAATCCTAGCATTTTGGAAGGCCGAGGCGGGTGGATCACCTGAGATCAGGAGTTCGAGAGCAACCTGGCCAACATGGTGAAACCCTGTCTCCACCAAAAATACAAAAATTAGCTAGGCATGGTGGCAGGTACATGTACTCCCAGCTACTTGGGAAGCTGCAACAGAAGAATCGCTTGAACCCAGGAGGTGGAGATTGTAGTAAACTGAGACATGCCATATGCAAACCAGCCTGGGTGACAAAAGAAAGACTCCATCTCAAAAAAAAAAAAAAACAAAAATTGTACCCATGCTTGCATTCTGTGCTACAGATGCTCACAGAGGCACACGGAAGGAGCACTGAACCCAGCCTGGGGTGTCAGGATGACTTTCCAGATGAGCAACACTGGAGTTTAAGTACGTACAGTTGTCCAGATAGGCATGAAGAATATTTCAGAAGTAAAACCTCACATACGGAAAAGCATGAGAAACCATGTTCCATTTCAAGAATTCAAGTAACTCAGTTGCCTGAAGTATAAAGTACATGCGGGCCAAGCAATGTGGCTCACGCCTATAATCTCTACACTGGGAGGCCAAGACCGGCGGATCACCTGCGGCCTAGAGTTCCAAACCAGCTGAACAACATGGTGAAACCCATCACTACTAAAAATACAAAAAAATTGCTGGCCATGGCAGGTGTCTATATTCCCAGCTACTCAGGAGGCTGAGGCAGGAGAATCGCTTGAATCCTGGAGGCAGAGCTTAGTAAGCCAAAATCGTGCCACTGCACTCCAACCTGGGCAACAGAGCAAAATCCTGTCCCGCTAAAATAAAACAAAAGCTATGGGGGAGCAGGGACGAAAAGTTGGAAAGACAGGCACTAGGTGTAAACAAGCTTGAGTGCCTGTATCAGTTATTTACTACAATCGTGCTGCATAAAAAGCATCCTAGAACTGTGACTTCGAACAGCCGTGTCTGGTGCAATGGTGTGTCCAAAATCGGTGGGTTCTTGCTCTCACTGACTTCAACAACAAAGCTGCAAGCCCTCACAGTGTTACAGTTCTTAACGATGGCGTGTCTGGAGTTTGTTCCTTCAGACGTCAGAACTGTCTGGAGTTTTTCCTTCCTGTGGGTTCACGGTCTCCTGATTTCAGGTGTGAAGCTGCAAACCCTCACAGCGATTATTACAGCTCTTAAGATGGCGCGTCTGGAATTGTTCACTTATCCTGGTGGGTTCCTGGTCTTACCAGCCTCACGAGTGAAGCTGCTAACCCTTGCGGTAAACGTTACAGCACACACAGGTCGCATGAACACAAAAAGCGAGCAGCAACATGATTTATTACAAAGCACAAGAGAACAACCCTCCCACACTATGAAACACGAACCAAACAGCTTACCACTAGCTGGGGCAGCCTGCTTTTATTCCCTTATCTGACCCCACCCACCTCCTGCTGATTGATCCATTTTACAGAGAACTGATTGGTCTATTTTACAGAAAGCTGATTGGTCCATTTTACAGATAGCTGATTGGTCTGTTTTGCCAGAGTGCTGATGGGTGCGTTTACAATCCCTGAGCTAGACACAGAGTGCTGACTGGTGCATTTATGATCCCTTAGCTAGACATAAAAGTTCTCTAAGTCCTCACTAGACTCAAGAGCCCAGCAAGCTTCACCTAGTGAATCCCTGATCAGGGCTGTAGGCGGAACTGCCTACCAATCTCGAGCCGCGCCTGCACTCTTCAGCTCTGGGCCATGGAGCAGGAGACTGCGCCTGTCAGGCAGGCTCGCGCTGTGCGCTGGTAGCCCCCCGCGGAGCGGGGCTCAGGCATGGCAGGCTGCAGGTCCTGAGCCCTGCCCCGAGGGGAGGCAGCTGAGGCCTGGTGAGAATGGGAGCGCAACCCTGGCCGTCAGGCAGTGCTGGTGGTCCCAGCGCACCCTCTGCAGCTGCTGGCCCGGGTGTTAAGCCCCTAGCCCTGCCCGCGGCCGGCGCTGCCGGCCGGCCGCACAGAGTGTGGCGCTCCCTGAGCCCGTGCCCGCCGGAACTCGCGCTGGCCTGTCAGCGTCGCGCACAGCCCGCGGTTCCCGCCCGCGCCCCTCCTTCCATACCTTCCGGCAAGCAGAGGGAGCAGGCTCCGGCCTCAGCCAGCCCGGAGAGGGGCTCCCACAGTACAATGGCGGGCTGAAGGGCTCCTCAAGCGCCGCCAGAGTGGATGCGGAGGCCGAGGAGACGCTGAGAGTGAGGGCTGCTAGCACATTGTCACCTCTCAGTGGCACGCACCTATAATCCCAGGTACTCCAGAGGCTGAGGCGGGAGGATCACTTGAGACCAGGAGGTGAAGGCTATGGTGAGCCATGATTGCACCACTGCACTCCACCCTGGGTGAGGGAGCAAGACCCTGTCTCAAAAGGCCATTTATTCTTGCTTATAAATTTGTGGGTCATCAGAGTGGTTTCTCTGGTTTGAACTGGGGTCATGTAGTCATATGCAGTCAGAGTGTGCCCTGAGAAACACTCCTGCTGATCTTGGCAAAGCTGTCTCACATGTTTCGGAGTCAGCAGGCTATGAAGGGTTTCGGATGGCCATGAATCTTCCCCGCATGTGCCTCACATTGGCAGTACGTTAGCCTAGGCATGTCACGTCCTCATGACAAGGAAGAAGTGAAAAAGAGAACACACCCAATCATGCAAGAGGAAACGCATGTGCTTTTCAAGCCTCTGTTTGCATTATGTTTGCTAACATTCAAGTGCCAAAGCAAGTCACATCCATGAGCCCAGAGTCAGAATGGGAGGGAACACAAAGGTTCAGGGCAAAGGCTGTGAAAACTGGGAGGGGCCGTTAATGCAATCAGTCTACCATAGTGCCCTGTAAAGGAGTCTGAATTTTTATACTTATAGGCATGTTGTTATTTCTATTGATTAGAAACTCTCGAGCACCAGGACTGTTTTATTCATTACATTGTCGTAGCGGTTAGCATAGTAATGTACCCAAAGTACACATTCAATAAATTTTGATAGAGTATAACTGAATCCCTAGTTTATACAATAATTTATTATATATACTAGCTGCAAGTTTTCTAAACACTTATCAAATACATTTATATATTGAATCTATATCATCCTTGGAGTACAGAGTTCTGTTTATTACCTGCTGTGTAAAACAGTAATGCCTGTTCACTGCCTAAACACCACCTCCTTTAAGCTTAGCTGGGCTAATTCTAATGTTGAAAGGGAAGGTGAACAAATATGTGGGTTTTTTCCCCAGCCCTTCATAATTTTGCAAATTTCAAACTGGCCCTCTCTCTTCTATAAAAAAGACTTCAAGCTTCTTGGCCCATCTTCCAATAG
Source organism: Colobus angolensis palliatus (assembly GCF_000951035.1). NCBI lineage: Eukaryota > Metazoa > Chordata > Mammalia > Primates > Cercopithecidae > Colobus > Colobus angolensis. The sequence continues at coordinate 5,155,999 of NW_012116266.1, forward strand.
TTTAAACAAAGACTCTTCTTTCTACTGGAGCAATTAAAATGGCCCCCAGGATGGCAGAGGAAATGCTTTGGTTTGGTTTGAGGTTTCCCAAACATCATTACAGACTCAGGACATCAAATATGTAGCTGACAGCAAAACAGTTTATAATTATGCACCAAGAAACAACCCACCGAAATCCCCGTTCTATGCATAGCCTGTCTCCCTGTGCCCTCATTCCTATCTCCACAATCCCACCCACGGTTCTCATCCAGAAAGACCCAGGGAAGTGGCCTTTCTCTGGGCACCAAGTGGTATATACATTGGAGTCATCTTTGACTCCTTTTTTTTTTTTTGAGTCAGAATCTCGCTCTGTCACCCAGGCTGGAGTGCAGTGGTGCGATCTTGGCTCACTACAATCTCCACCTCCCCGCTTCAAACAATTCTCATACCTCAGCCTCCAGAGAAGCTGGGACTGCAGGCATGCACCACCACACCTGGCTAATTTTTTTATTTTTAGTAGAGACGGGGTTTCACCATGTTACCCAGGCCGGTCTCGAGCTCTTGACCTCAAGTGATCCCCCTGCCTTGGTCTCCCAAAATGCTGGGAATACAGGCATGAGCCACTGCCTCAGCCTGACTCCTCTCTCTCTTTCACACTCCACATTCAGTCCAGCAGCAAAGCATGTCAACTCTGTCTTCAAAATACATCCAGAGTCTGACCACCTCTCATCGCTGTCACTGCTATTATCCTGGTCCAGACCACCATGAGCTCTCACTTGAATGACCAAAATAGCCTCCTACCCACTTTCCCACCCACTGTGCCCTCCACACGGTAGCCAAAAACATAAGTCTGATCATGTCATTCCTCTGCTCAAAATCTTCCAGTAGATTCCTCTACTCAGAATAAGAGCCAAATTCTCACCTCAGTCTGTAAGGACCCACATGATTCCCCTGCACCGTCATCTTACCACTTTCCAGTGCTTTCTTGGCTCACTTTGATCCAGCCAAGAAGACAGTGGTCTTTCTGCTGCTCTTGAATGTGCCCACTGTGCTGCTTCCTCAGGGTCTTTGCCTGTGATGTTCTTCAGCCTGGAGTACAGTTGCCACAGACACCCACATGGCTCACCAGTTCCCTGTTCAAATGTCACCTTATCAGAAAATTTTCCCTACCTACCGGTTATGAATTAGCACTCGTGGCTCCCTCCCCACTTCATCACTCTCGATTCCCTCCTTATTTGTTTGACATGTTAGATATACATTTGTATATCGTTTATCACTTGTCCTTCCCACTAAAATTTAAGATCAGCGACAGCAGAAACTGATCTGTCTTGTTCACTGTTTTATCCCCAGAAACTAGAATATAGATTAGGTAGATGGTAGACCTTCAACAAATAATTTGAATAAATAATTTGAATAAGGTAGCTATGCCTTACCCACACTGCACATAAGCATTAGGCACAGGCTTATTCTGAATGAAATTTGTTGAGTTTTATTCATTCCTTCTCTTTTTGATTCATTTCTCCAAACTACCCAGGATTTACATTTGCCTATGATGCTAAGAAACTTGAGGAAAATGAATGCTGTAGTATTTTAAAAGGATCAACTTTAGATATTTGCTTTAAGAAAAACGGAAATAAAGTTTCCAGCCAAATTTTCCTAAATTAATGTGCATGATAATAAAATAAACTTGCCTAATCTTCCTGGAATCACTTGGGTAATTCCGAACACAGAGTGATAATACCACAAGCTTCTCTAAATGCAAGGCAGACCCTTGCAAACCTGAGCTTTTAATACCAAAGAAGTGCTAACTTTTTTTTTTTTTTTTGAGATGGAGTCTCGCTCTGTCGCCCAGGCTGGAGTATAGTGGCGCGATCTCGGCTCACTGCACACTCTGCCTCCTGGGTTCATGCCATTCTCCTGCCTCAGCCTCCTGAGCCGCTGGGACCACAGCCGCCTGCCACCACGCACAGCTAATTGTTTGCATTTTTAGTAGAGACGGGGTTTCACCGTGCCAGCAAGGATGGTCTCAATCTCCTGACCTTGTGATCCGCCTACCTTGGCCTCCCAAAGTGCTGGGATTACAGGCGTGAGCCATGGTGCCCAGCCCTACAAGTGCTAACTTTTAAGTATATATGTGTAATGTTATTCTGCACATATCCACACCTCTACATCATCAAACTGTAAGAACCCACTGACATTCTAGGACGTTATCCAGGCTTCACCAAGAAACCTCATGTCCATATGTCTCCCAGAGCAATCAGCTCTTAAGTGGCACTAACTGGAAAAGCAGCCTCGCATTGTCATCCCACAAGGAGAAGGGCAAAGGTCTGCTTTCAGATGCCAGTGTAGAGCCATTGGGCAAGGACCCTCAGATGCTGTTTCGATTTTTTCTTTCAGTTCTTTTTTTTTGGGGGGGGGGGGGGGCAGTGTCTCACTCTTGCCCAGGATGGAATGCAGTGGTATGATTTCAGCTCACTGTAGCCTCTGCCTCCCAGGTTCAAGTGATTCTCCTGCCTCAGCCTCCTGAGTAGCTGGGACTACAGGCGCCCGCCACCACGCCCAGCTAATTTTTGTGTTTTTAGTAGAGACGGGTTTCACCATCTCTACTTTCACCAGGTACGGCCTCATTCTGCTCTTCTTTTATTGTGATTTACTCTTCAGATATATAAGGCAGTGGTTTTCCAACAGTATGCTATGGCACCTCATTTGTTTGCCAAAATTTTGTACAATCTATTTTTGTTGCAACTGAGTATATATATGGTTACACCAAGGTCTATCAAAATTCATTCTAGAAAAAGTAAAGGTGGTGGCATAATGACAGATTGCAACCAAGAACAATTACATGTTTTCCAAAACATGGGAACACTGTTCCCCAAACATATAAGAAGACATCTTGGGAGGCTGAGGCAGGTGGATCACAAGGTCAGGAGATCGAGACCATCCTGGCTAACATGGTGAAGCCCCGTCTCTACTAAAAATATAAAAAATTAGCCAGGCGTAGTGGCGGGCACCTGTAGTCCCAGCTACTTGGGCGGCTGAGGCAGGAGAATGGCGTGAACCCAGGAGGCAGAGCTTGCAGTGAGCCGAGATCACGCCACTTCGCTCCAGCCTGGGCAACAGAGCAAGACTCTGTCTCAAAAAAAAAAATGACATCAACGTAAGGGCAGTAAACTGAGCAGTCTTCAAACCTAGATGTGGCATGGAAAGGGAAGCATAGGAGCTGTGCCTTTGCTGTATGCACTTGTATGGATACCATAAGATACTGTTTCATCATAATATCCTACTGAACATGGTGGTATCATTTCGATTCCTTTAAGCCCTTATTTCTGTTGCCAGTACTTACAGCACTTGAAAGTGTGCTACAAACGCAGGAGACTGAGAGCCTCCAGTATAGCAGAAAGCTTTATACTTGCATGGAAGACCAGGGGAATAGATACAGATTTATTCTGATTTAGATTACATAAGGATACTTCCTCATATAGAATATGGAATTAGGAGAAGGCTTAATTTTTTTCTTGAAATGGAGTCTTGCTCTATCACCCTAGGCTGGAGTGCAGTGTGCGATCTTGGCTTACTGAAACTTCTGCCTCCCAGGTTCAAGCCACCATACCCGGCTAGTTTTTTTGTATTTTTAGTGGAGACAGGGTTTCACCATGTTGGCCAGGCTGGTTTCAAACTCCTGACCTCAAGTGATACACCTGCCTTGGCCTCCCAAAGTGCTAGGATTACAGGCGTGAGCCACCACACCCAGCCAGGGGAAAGCTTAATTTAAGGATGGACTCTGTGTCCCACAGGCAATTTTCAGAAATGAGTAGTCAAAGAAAATTAGACCAACCTGAAATCTGATGTCTCTATCAGAGGATATTCAATAACCTCGGGAATTATCTTCAGTTTGTGCTTTAAGATGTAACTATCCCTCAGGATTCCAAAAATAAAAGACAATTGCTATCACAGTGCTTGAAACTCCTAAAAGTGTTCCTCCTTCATCTGCCTCTCTTTCAACTATGTTTCACTGGCAGCATTTGTTTTCCTATGAAGGTTTGTTTCTGAACCAGAGGAAAATGCTGGGACCTCTTTTGGAGAAGTTTTGGCTTCAGTAAATTTTTTAAGAGAAATAAATGTGAGATCTTCCCATCTCTTGTCAATCATATTCATTCAAAATAATAGCCCTCGCCAGGACCGGGGGTTGCGGGGAGGGAAGAGGGGGGGCAGAAGGTAATGTCATGAATTGTTCCCCTGCAGCTGGTATTTCTCAGTGACAACTGTACGTACAAAACAAAACATCTCTTCAGAAAGCCAGGGACAGACAGGCCAACAAGAAGAGATCATTATAATCATATTTTAGAGATCAAACAGCTTGAATTATATTTGCTTGAGCCCAGTTAGGTTTCCTGGTTGTTTCAAATAGAACATAGAAATTTAGCATACCCTAACATAAGAATATAATATAATGGCAAACATACATGATACTATCTCAAGGCAACTACCATGTAGCAGGTTTGTTATCTTCTACTTCTTACCTTCCACGGTGCTGGGGATAAAAAGTAAAAGATATTCTAACACAGGGAGGCAGTATAGCACAGTGGTTAAGAGCGTAAGCTTGGCATCGCATCAGGATAGAGTCCCAGCTTTGCCTCTTACTACTGTGTTACCTTGGGCAAGTTTCTTAGCCTCCCCAAAGGCTTAATTTCCTCAGCTGCTAAACAGAAGTTGGGATTTATCTACTTGATGGTTATGGTAAGAATTGAGAGAGAGAACACATGTAAAACATTGAGCACAGTACCTGGCCTGCAGAGAGGACTTAGTAAATGTTTGCATTTACAGTCAATAAATGTCTGAATAAACAAATACTTTGTTTTTCCCTAGACATCTCATTTTCTATTCTCATTCTACCCCCAATGTAAGCAAAAAGGAGGGAAGTATGTGGAAGTCATTGCAGCATGTTCATGTCATATTGCTAAAAAGGAATGTGATAACTAACTTGCTAGGCTTGGTTTTGCTGTTGGATAAAAAGCCTGCTACACAGCTGTGCTCCTGCAAAGGACTCTTCCCCTCTCTCCTAATGTGTCCTCTGTACAGCTGCAGGACTCCAGTACACAGCAGCCACCATGACTGTTCACAGGGGGAGGTGAGTATCACGTGTAAGCAATCAGTTGGCTCCCATCCAGGAAGTAAGGCTTACAAAACGTTTATCCAGACAGTAGTCTTCTGGGACAAAAGTCCACAGTGCTATCCCCAGGCAGGTATTGGGAGTCGGACCAGGAGGCTTCCAGGAAAACATTCTTATCTTTTATTATTAAATAGACAAAACTATGAAATGTGCCTAGCTTTAGAGCTTGGCCAGTTCGCTAAGATGTTTCCTTAACTGTCTATAACTTATTCAAAACAACATCAATAATGACCACACACTGGGGCTGGGCCCTGTGGCTCATGCCTGTAATCCCAGCACTTTGGGAGGCCAGGGCGGGCAGATCACAAGGTCGGGAGATGGAGACCATCCTGGCCAACATGGTGAAACTCCCGTCTCTACTAAAAATACAAAAATTAGCTGGGTTTGGTGGCACGCACCTGTAATCCCAACTACTCGGGAGCCTGAGGCGGGAGAATAGCTTGAAGCCTGGAGGCAGAGATTGCAGTGAGCCAAGATCGTGCCACTGCACTCCACCCTGGCAACAGAGGGAGACTCGGTCTCAAAAAAAAAAAAACAAAAGAATGACCGCACACCACATAACCAGAAAAAAAAACAAAAAGGGAACTCTATTTCAGTCCACATGAACGATGAAATCAAGGAGGAATTTTACAATTACAGGTTTTCTTTGACAAAGGGGTTTTACGACTGTTTTGGCCTCAGAAGTGGGTGGTGCTTTCACTTCAATGCCTTAAAAACTAAATGTTCACACCAGGGATAAGAAATCTGGTCACATGCAAAATCCAACTGCTGCTTCTAATGAGATGCTGTTAAAACCACGTTTTAAAAATGCTTCCTAAAAGCATACAGAATGCATAAACATGAAGGTATTTGCCTATGTCCAAAATTACAGAAGTGCTAAACAACACTGAGTTTAACTGGCCCAGAGCCAAGTGAAGCACTTCACCCTGACAGAAATTATAGTGCCGTCATTGTGTTGTAATAAGCCTCTATAAAATGGAGCATTGTGTTTCTGCTGAGTCTTGAACAGAAAATGAATCAGGATCTGGCATCCTTAGAGGAACGGGGAGAAGTGTATTTTTGCTTACAGAGAAGAGGATATTCACTAGGTTCCACAAAGTAAATGTTTTGGTCATCTTTTTAAAAATTCTGCCTTTCAAAAGGAGCTGTCTTTGACCCACACTTGAAAATGCTTATTATGTTCAGAAGATGTTGCCATCTTTTGCTTTATAAACTTTTAGAAAAGCACTTGCTGTTTGGCTTTGGAGTTGTGCTTTTTGTTGTTGTTGTTGTTGTCGTTTTTGAGATGCAGTCTCACTCTGTCACCCAGGCTGGAGCGCAATGGCACAATTTCAGCTCACTGCAACCTCTGCCTCCCAGGTTGAAGCAATTCTCCTGCCTCAGCCTTCCGAGTAACTGGGACTATAGGCACACGCCACCACACCCAACTAATTTTTCTGTATTTTTGGCAAATATGAGATTTCTCCATATTGCTCAGGCTGGTCTGGAATTCCTGGGCTCAAGCAAGTCTCCCACCTCGGTGTCTCAAAGTGTTGGGATTACAGGCATGAGCCACTGCTCCTGGCTGTTCACACATTTTTAAGACTCAACTGTTACATGGAAAATAAGCTCAGGTACATATGCTCAAGTGCAGAAAGGTAAGCCTGGTAAAAACTAATAATAGCCCTAGTGCAAAAAGACTGAAGTAGATTGTCATTATGAAAAGTTGGTTGCTAGTTGGAAAAGAACAAAGGTCACTGTGGTTCAACTTTTACATTTTTATATATATATTTTTTTTTATTCCCTGGAATTGTATAATGTGGTGCTTTAGGCTAGATAGGGCCTACAGTTATTAATTTTTTTTTTTACCCTAATAAAATACTCTTATGGTTACTACTACCTAGCCCAACCCTATTCTTCCCCTATTTCAATACTCCAAGCATGTGTTTTAAAAACTTCATAAAAACCTAATTTTTATTAACTGACATATGTTCTAAATTGATTTTACTGATAGCCTAAGCCCCTAATCTCTATTAAACTTTTAGGTTCTTTTTGCCTTCAACCCAGAAGTTGATGTGTCCACTAGAATGGAAGGCAAGAAATAGCCAATGACATATACATATATATACACATACTAGGATAGCTATACCTTTGAGGAAATAGCAATAGTTACAGCTATCCTTCATCAAGTATTATAGCAGGCACCTTGCTAAAGGCTTTAAAACATGATCTCCTTTAATCCATACAACACTTTTTGAAGTAGAATCTATATCTTCATTTTACAAAAGAGAAAATTAGGACTTAAGCAACTTGCCCAGGACCATAGATCTAACAAATCAGAGAGCTAAGAGTGAAATCAGGCTAAATTAACATCCATTACACAATGCTGTCTCCCAGGCTCCAAGTCTGTTTACCCTGGGCAAATATTACACTTACATTTCAAAAGCAAAGGGAAAAGAGGAAAGTGGATGCTTCTAAATGGGAGAGAAGCAAATGGAAAATTTTGTGGCTATTTTTTCATCCACAAAGTTTATTAAGGGACAAACACACCGTATGAGATGGTTGCAGGATTGCAGTGCAGTTCCTGTCTTCAGAGAGCTAACATTAACTGGAAACACACCTAAGAATATAAGTCAAAATTTAAAAAGTGCTCCAATAGAGGTATACCCAAAGTATTGTGTGTAGGGGCATAAAGAAAAAAGAGATTTTTTTCTGACTACGTGACAAACAGTTGGATAGACTTGTTTTGCCTTCTGATCATTACTATCACGTTCATTTAATCTACCCATTAAGAACATTTGACACCTGTTTGCCAAAATTAATGCATAGTAATTCTGAATATTGGAAGACTTTCAAGTCAGTGAACTGAAAAATATGCTGCTATACTCTTATATGTTGGTAGCAATGAAAGCTGGTAAAATATATGTATTACATGTATACATTTATATAAATATTTTTATATAAAATAAGGTTTTAGAAAGCAAGCCAGTTTTGGAAAAGCAAATCAGAAACATGAATTGGACTTCTAGGAATTTATCTACTTTACCAAAAAGTTCTTGGAGTTAAGTGCTAATTCAGCCCTTGCTTATTATAATAATAAGTTGGAAGCAACCTAATGTCCATCAGTTGGGGATTAATTAAATTCTGGCACATCCATACAATGGGTTGCTATGCAGTTGCCAAACAGAATTTAACACTCATTAAAAGAAAGAAAATCGGCCGGGCGCGGTGGCTCAAGCCTGTAATCCCAGCACTTTGGGAGGCCGAGACAGGCGGATCACGAGGTCAGGAGATCGAGACCATCCTGGCTAACACGGTGAAACCCTGTCTCTACTAAAAATACAAAAAACTAGCCGGGCGAGGTGGCGGGCGCCTGTAGTCCCAGCTACTCCGGAGGCTGAGGCAGGAGAATGGCGTAAACCCGGGAGGCAGAGCTTGCAGTGAGCTGAGATCAGGCCACTGCACTCCAGCCCGGGTGACAGAGCAAGACTCCACCTCAAAAAAAAAAAAAAAAAGAAAGAAAGAAAATCTCCATGGCAGATTGTTGAATAAAAGACAAAGTACAAAAGAATATGATATCATTTATATTAAAAATATATATGTATACATATATACACACAAACACACATATGCACACATATGGATAAATGCATAGAAAGCTATCAGGAAGGATGTTTTTGAACATGTCAACTTTGGGAATTAGAATAACTTTATTTCTTAATATGTTTCTGTTTCTTGAATTTTCTGCATCAATGTATTATTTTGGTAATCAGAAAAGAAAAACAGGAAAACAATTATTTTGGGAAGAGGAGGAAATGTAGCTCCTTTTAGAGTTAAATAATATAAAATCATATGTTCCAGAAATAATATTTCAAAATATATTTCTATTGAAGTAGTAGTAACTCATTTTGAACAAAACCTTTTATTCATCAGATAATAGATTTGAACTTACTTTGTGGATTTGTCATCATCAGAAAATCATAACCATGTTGATAGCAGGAGGCAGACAAATACCTAGGCAGATGGGGCGGGTCCCTGGTGAAACCTCACCTTCAAGCCAAAAACAGTCTGAAGCCTGAAAGACCAGGCTGCTGGTTCCACATGAAACTCATGACCCAGAGTGAGAATTTCTATTCCTGTTTGCCCACATTTTCCCAATTCGTTATTTCCAAATAATGTCTTTTAATCAATTGAATGTATTTTCTAATACTACCTACGGACTACCCCTCCCCCATCCTGTGCCAATAAAAACCCCAGACTGAGCCACACTGAGAGAGACCACTGACTTCAGTTGGTGGAACCACCCTTGCAGCCCCCCTCCATGAGAGCGATTTCGTCACCTAATAAAACTCCCTTCGCACCCTTTGATTGTCAGTCTGATCTCATTCTTCTTGGACACGGGACAAGAACTTGGGACCCCAGTGAACACCAGTATGAAGAAGGCAGTAACAGTGTAGCCCCACACACCCCCACCAGCACCCCGCAGCTGTCCCACATGACAGGAAGTGGCAGGGCCAGCCAGGCCCAGAACCATGGACCCGCTTCATCGGGCTGCAGACTGCAGGGATACAAGAGCTGTTAACACTTCATAAACCCTCTCTGAGGCTTCGGGATTGCAGCACCACCATGTTCCCCTCATTTGGACACTGGACTCCACCACAGGAGTTTGCTTGCAAAACACCTGATCTAGCCACAAGCCCTGCACAGAGCCCACTCCTGTGCGAGCACTTGGAGCTTATGGCCGGGCTTGCATTTGCTTGCTCACACACCCTGCTCCCACCAGGGGCTGAGCACACAGTTGCAGTGACCACGGGATCCATGCTGGAGTGCAAGCCAGGTGCAGCCTCGTTGGCTGAGTGGGCGGGGTACCTCCTGTTACCAGGCCAGGCCTAGTAAGGCCCTGGCAGGGGCAGGACTGGCTGGAGGTCTCCAGATGGCAAAGTGGCTGAGAAAAATCTTATGTCAATGTCAAATCTTATGAATATGAGGTTGGACTTGACTACCTTGCTCAATGTAGAGAAACAGTCAAAAAGAGCCAAAAGTTCCATTTAGCATATGAAGCATATTCTAGCAGAGAAAATCATAGGTCTATCCTTTTTGAGTCTACTTATAATACACACCTCCAAAACCACTTCCACTAAGGAAGTAGGCATTATGGACTCATTTAATCAATAATATAAAGAAACATCGTTTGGGTTATATGAGTCAGATTGCTGACTGATGAAAAAAATTTGCACAAAGATCCCTGGACATTTTTTTCCTCGTGTGCAAAATTAGGCCTCTTCCATGGCTAACATTCTAAGATTATATTATTTACACTTCTAAAAAGTGTGCTGTTGAGGACATAGTTCTCAATAGATGATATTTCAGAATAGAACTTATTCCAATTATGGGGATACACTGATTATATTAGGAATATGTGTTTTTTTTGCATTCCTGTCATTACTAAAAAAGAATAATTATCAGTTTCTAAAAAATAAGTGCATTTGATGTAAACAATCTCATGCCAAGTGCTGAGATTTAATGAAAACATATGTGACTCGGTAGTGAAAAGTAGAAAAAAAAATTTGTGGAGGAGAAGAATGAAGGAAAAAATGTTTTTAAAATTGAAAAGTGTAGAAAGAGGAACTTAACTTTTTTTTTTTTTTTTTTTTTTTTTGAGGCAAGTCTCAACTTTTGCCCAGGCTGGAGTGCAGTGGCGCAATCTCGGATCACTGCAACCTCTGCCTCCCGGGCTCAAGTGATTCTCCTGCCTCAGCCTCCCGAATAGCTGAGATTACAAGCACCTGCCACCCTGCCTGGCTAATTTTTTGTATTTTTAGTAGAGACAGGGTTTCACTATGTTGGTCTAGAACTCCTGACCTCGTGATCTGCCCTTCTCAGCCTCCCGAAGGACTAGAAGGCACTACAGGTCTGAGCCACCACACCCAGCCCTTAATTTTTTTTATTATTATTTATGAATTAAATGGAGAAGTAGCCAGAAAAGGGAAAGCCAGTCTCTATAACCAAAATGATATAGAGGTTTGTGCATTTCATACTTCAGTATTAATTTCCTAAATTGCCCCCAGATACTCCTTGGTCAGTTTGAACAATTCTTACCACCTTTCAAGTAAGTGATATATCATCCACAACTTCCAAAATAAGGAAAGTCCCTAACTCTCATACACACATGTGAGGCTAAAAACCAAATCATTTTCCATGAGAGCATATAATTTTCATGTTGCCCTAGGACCAAAATGATAAGAATGTTCTCAGGCTCTCAAATAGTTTAAGGTCACCCTTTTATGAATGTTAAATGTTTGATTTTTTTTTTTTTTTTTTTGAGACAGAGTCTCGCTTTTGTTGCCCAAGCTGGAGTGCAATGGCACGATCTTGGCTCACTGCAACTTCTGCTTCCCAGGTTCAAGTGATTCTTCTGCCTCATCCTCCCAAGCAGCTGGGATTACAGGCATGCACCACCATGCCTGGTTAATTTTTTGTACTTTTTGTAGAGATGGGGTTTCTTCATGTTGGTCAGACTGGTCTCAAACTCCTGACCTCAGGTGATTCACCCGTCTGGGCCTCCCAAAGTGCTGAGATTACAGGCGTGAGCCACTGCGCCTGGCCCAAATGTTTGATTATTTGACAGTAGGAAATTTCTAGAAGTTTCTCTGTAAGTCCTCACTTAAAGCATTTTCATCCAGGATCTAAAAAAGAATAACATTATTGAACATGCTGAAAATTAAATGGCTAGGAAGTCAGTTGTTGCACGGAAGTGCAGTGGGGAGCTGGGCATGGTGGCATGCCCCTGTAGTCCCAGCTATTCAGGAGGTTGACTCGGAAGGATCACTTGAGCCCAGGAGTTCAAGACCAGCTTGAGCAACATGGTGGGACTCCATCTTTTTCAAAAACTGTGGTGGGCTAGGAGACCAGTGGATTTGCATGATCTTGGGTAATTCACTCAGCCTCTGAGCTCTGCTTTCTTAAACTTTAACAGCCTCTTTCCAGAATTACGTTCAGAACTTTAGAGTTGGAACGATCTTAGTTCAACGCCTGACCCTGTTATTTACCAAGCCTGTGTGAATTTGAGCAGACTCACCCTTTTTAAGTCTATCTTCTCATCTACCAAAATGGAGTACGAATATCCACTCCTTCAATCTATGAAACTACTACAAGAAAACATTAGAAAAATCTCCAGGACATTGGTTGGGGCAAAAATTCCTTGAGCAAAACCCCACAAAAGCACAGGCCACCAAAGCAAAAAATGGACAGATGGGATCACATCAAGTTAAAAAGCTTCTGCACAGCAAAGGAAACAATCAACAAAGTGAAGAGATAACCCACAGAATGGGAGAAAATATTTGCAAACTACCCATCTGACAAGGGATTAATAACCTGTATATATAAGGAGCTCAAACTACTCTATAGGAAAAAATCTAATAATCCAATCAAAAATAGGCAAAATATTTGAACACTTTTCCAAAGAAGACATAAATGGCAAACAGGAACAGGAAAAGGTGCAACAACACTGATCATCAGAGAAATGCAAATAAAAACTACAATGAGATATCATCTCACCCCAGTTAAAATGGCTTATATACAAAAGACAGGCAATAACAAATGCTGGTGAGGACATGGAGAAAACAGAGCCCTCATACGCTGCGTACAACCACTATGGAGAACAGTTTGGAGGTTCCTCAAAAAACTAAAAATTGAGCTGCCATATGATCCAGCAATCCCACTGCTGAATACATACCCCAAAGAAAGGAAATCAGTATATCAAAGAGGTATCTGCACTCCTGTGTTTGTTGCAGCACTGTTCGCTATAGCCAAGATTTAGAAACAACCTAAGTGTCCATTAACAGATGAACGAATAAAATGTGGTACTCATACACAATGGAACACTATTCAGCCATAAAAAAATAAGATGAGAGCCATTCATCTGCAACAACAAGGATGGAACCAGAGGTCACTATGTTAAGTGAAATAAGCCAGGCACAGAAAGACAAACATTGCATGTTCTCACTTATTTGTAGGATCGAAATATCAAAACAGTTGAACTCATGAACATAGACAGTAGAAAGATGGTTACCAGAGGCTAGCGGTGGGGTTAGTGGGGAGCTGAGGGGAGGTAGAGATGATTAACGGTTACCAAAAAATAGAAAGAATGAATGTGTCCTACTATTTGATAGCACAACACGGTGACTATAGTCAATAATAACTGTACATTCTAAAATGAGTATAATTGGATTGCTTGTAACTCAAAGGATCAATGCTTGAGGGGATGGATACCCAGTTTACCCTGATGTGCTTATTTCACATTCCATGCCTCTATCAAAACAGCTTAGGTACTCCACAAATACATACACCTACTGTGTACCCACAAAAATTAAAAATTAAAAGAAAATGGTTGGGCACAGTGGCTCACACTTGTAATTCCAGTGCTTTGGGAGGCCGAGGTGGGCAGTTAACTTTAGCTCAGGTGTTCAAGACCAGCCTGGGCAACATGGTGAAGCCCTATCTCTACAAGAAATATAAAAACTGGGTGTGGTCAAGCACTCCTGTAGTTCCAGCTACTTGGGAGACTAGGGTGGGAGAATCGCTTGAGCCCAGGAGGTTGAGGCTGCAGTGAGCCATGATCCCACCACTGCACTCCCTCCAGCCTAGGCGAAAGAGTGAGATCCTGTCGCAAAAAAAAAGAATACCCACTCCACAGAGTTGTTGATAATTATATAAGAAATTATGTAATACACAGATAGAAGGTGCTCAATAAATGTTAGCTCACTTCCTCCCCACCTCTCATTTTCTGCATCCCTGTCCTATTTCTTTAGAAATAAAATTTAACACTTTAGAATATCTTTAAAATATGATGATTTTGATTCACTTGAAAGACTTTTGTATTGAGGTATACAATAAAGTATGTAAAGTATACAAATGACAAGTTTTATATATGTGTATACACCCATGTAGTCACTCAGAGCCAAATATAGAACAAATATAGAACATTTATTTATAGTATCCTCCCAGAGATTCCTGCACGCCACATCCCACCAATACACCTCCAAAGGTAACCATTATTCTGCCTTCATTATTATTACTGAAGTATTTTTAAATTATATCAAAAATAAATGACAGTATATCTATACCAAGGAATAAAAAAAGTAGCAGTTAAAACAAAGGAAGAGCTATACATGCAAACATGGAAATATCCCAAGATATATTGTTCTGTATTACTAAGGTAATTAAAAATTAATAACAGAAATGTTAATGGAAAGGATGGTAGATGGAAAGGAGACCAGAAATATGATGGGTAAAGCTCTTTTAGTCTTTTTGAAATCTTCATTAAGGCTGGGCATGGTGGCTCACACCTGTAATCCCAGCACTTTGGGAAGCCAAGGATGGTGGATCACTTGAGGTCAGGAGCTCGAGACCAGCCTGGCCAACAGGGTAAAACCTTGTCTCTACTGAAAAACAAGAAAATACAAAAAAAAATTAGCTGGGTGTGGTGGTGCATACCTGTAGTCCCAGCTACTTGGGAGGCTGGGGCAGAAGAATTGCTTCAACCCAGGAGGCGGAGGTTGAGTGAGCCAAGATCACACCACTGCACTCCAGCCTGGGGGACAGAGTAAGACTGTCTCAGCCAGGCGGGATGGCTCACGCCTGTAATCCCAGCACTTTAGAAGGCTGAGGCGGGTGGATCACAAGGTCAGGAGTTCAAGACCAGCCTGACCAACATAGTGAAACCCTATCTCTACTAAAAATACAAAAATTAGCCAGATGTGACGGCACATGCCTGTAGTCCCAGCCACTCGGGAGACTGAGGCAGGAGAATCCCTTGAACCTGGGAGATGGAGGTTGCAGTGAGCCAAGACCAGGCCATTGCACTCCAGCCTGGGTGACAGAGTTGGACTTCGTCTCAAAAAAAAAAAATTCTTTACTAAGTACGCCCTCATTTTATGGCAGAAGTATCCAAACTGAATTCAGTCACCTAAATTGGAAGCATAGCAGGAAGCACTGAGAGACCACATATTTACAGAAACAAATGTACTCCTCTCCCTTTAACTTGTACACCACCACATCCTGAGCTGAAACTCTTCGTAAGCCTTGCAGGGCCCCACCTTTTCTATCGCCAGCCAAAGGGCCAAAATGAAAGACAGAGAGGCCTGCGGGTTCAGATCATTGCTGCCTTGCTGTGCCATAATATGGATGCCAGCGCTGGGGTTTATCCGACTCTTCCCAAAAGTCACAACCAAATATAGTTTCTCCTGAGATGTAGTGAATAAGCCTGGCCTAAAAGATTGTGGGGGTCAAAACCAACCTAATAGGGCAAAGCCTTACCTAGAAAGTTCTGAACCGATCTAATTTGCATCTAGACCTTAAAACTAACTTTTTGTTAATATCTCAATTTCAATAGTAAACAACTAAATGAGTTCAAATGAAGAGGAAACAACAGGTTTATTTCCAAACTTACGCAAGCGTTGGTATCTGAAACCACCTTCAGATGGTTGCAAGTCAATGTGAATGAATGGGTGGGCACACAGTAGTTGTACTTTAATCCATTTTCTGTTTCGGTTGCCAGCACGAGGCTTGAGAGCCTCCTTGTTAACAATTCTCACAGCCCAAACCCTTCTGCAGTGCACTGTAAGCTTCTTTCGTCTTGTCCTGTTGTTTGTGGAGATGAGAAACAACCGATGTCTTTCTGTTTAATGACCCTTCAAATCAGTTGGACCTTTCTTCGCTAAGCTAAATAACCCTACAGCTTTCTGGCCTCTCCTCATAGCCTTTATTTTCCAAGCCTTAATTACATTTTTGCTCTTCTCTGGAGCTCTGCCAGTTCCCCACATCCTCCTTAAAGGGGAGACACAAAGTAGCCACAGTTGAGGTCAGACCAGTGCTGGGAAAAGCTGACAAGCCACTTCCTGCCCTTTGACTTTTATGCGTCCCACTATCTTACTGACTTTATAAATAAACAGCACTCATTGAACTAATTCTAGCAGGGCTGTCATTCAAGCTGAAGTCCTCCTTTCCCATCTTGCATCTCAGCATTTTTATTTTGTCCCGTAAATTTTTTGTGCTTACCCCTGTTGAGCTTTTCTAATTCAAAAGGTCTCACCCAATGAATTGTCTGAGCCACTTTACATGTAATCCCTCCTTTTTCTGCTTCCTCACAAAAACTTTTGTAAATTCAGGAGTGCCTTTCCAGAAGCCAAGCCAGTGATCAAAATCTACTGAGATTTCCTCTGTCTCCCCGGCACCATCCCCAAGGCAAGTACTGCTGACACTGTTGTAATAAAAAACTACCGTTTATTATGCCAGGGAGTGTGGCATACCTTATTTCATTAATTCCTCACAACAACAAATCTCATTATCCCTATTTTATTGAACAATTTGAGGTTAGCTAGATTAAGTAATTTGCTATAGCCACAGAGCAAGCAACTGCTGGATTCAAATATGAGCCTCTCTGCCCCTGAACTCACTGTGCCACAATGTCGCAAAATCAGTGCTCACTGGCATTTGGATGTAATCCACTAGGCAAATGTGACTCCACTTGTAAATTCTGTGCTTGCTGTCTTGGAGCTGGGACATCTTTCTCCTGCTCTTGAGTGTCAAAACTCCAGGTTCTCTGGGCTTTTGAACTCTAGGACTTGCACCAGTCACCTCCTAAGCACTTGGGCCTTCAACCTCAGACTGAGAATTATATAGTCCAAGGCCTTCAGACTTGGACTAAGTCATGTTATTGGCTTCCCTGGTTCTCCAGCTTGCAAATGGTCTATTGTTGGACTTGTAAGGGAGTCACATTCCCCTAATAAATCCCTTATTCTACCTCTCTCTCTTTCTCTCTGTCTATATATATATAAATTATATATACAATATATAACTGATTATATATAATATATAAAAATCATACATATTTATAACAATTTTTATATAAATTATATTTTAATACATAATTATATAATTTAATCTTTATATTTATATACAATCAGTTATATATAAAATATATAATATATAAATATAGGCCAGACGTGGTGGCTCACAACTGTAATCCCAGAACTTTATGAGGCCAAGGCAGGTGGATCACAAGGTCAGGATTTCGAGACCAGCCTGGCTGACATGGTGAAACCCTGTCTCTACTAAAAATACAAAAATTAGCTGAGCATGGTGGCATGCGTCTGTGGACCCAGCTACTCGGAAGGCTGAGGCAGGAGAAGTGCTGAACCTAGGAGACGGAGGTTGCAGTGAGCCGAGATCAGGTCACTGTACTCCAGCCTGTGCAACAGAGCAAGACTCCATCTCAAATAAATAAGTATATTTATAATATACTTATAATACTTATAAACACTCATAAATATACTTATAAGTATATATTTATAATGTAGCATTTTGTGTCTGCTTCCTGTGGGACGCAGTGGTAACCATTTGGTTGGGAACATGAGTGATTTTTTGCCTTGTTTCTCCTGCTGCTTTTCTCCTCCCTTTTACTTTGTTGATAGAGCGCAGTTATGAGGCAAGAAGAAGCAGCTGAAGCCGTCGTGCTAAGGGAGGAGACCACCCCTCATATCATCCTGTGCCCAATTTCTGCCTCCAAAGAAAGAAAAAGTAAAAATTAAAAGGCAGAAATGAAATCCACAGGCAGACAGCCCGGCGCCACACCCTGAGCCTGGTAGTTAAAGATTGACCCCTGACCTAATCGGTTATGTTATCTGTAGATTACAGACATTGTATAGAAATGCACTGTGAAAATCTCTATCTTGGTTTGTTCCGATCTAATTACCGGTGCATGCAGCCCCCAGTCACGTACCCCCTGCTTGCTCAATCAATCACGACCCTCTCACACACACCCCCTTAGAGTTGTAAGCCCTTAAAAAGGACAGGAATTGCTCACTTCCGGGGGGAGGGGGGCAGGTGGGTATGCTCGGCTCTTGAGACAGGAGTCTTGCCGATGCCCCCGGCCGAATAAACCCCTTCCTTCTTTAACTCGGTGTCTGAGGAGTTTTGTCTGCGGCTCGTCCTGCTACAGTGCTAGTATTGTAATAGAGACTTTGATGATGAGAAGACCCTTATACAACACCAAAAAGCAAAGCATTTTAAATGTCATATGTGTCACAAGAAATTGTATCCAGGACCTGGCTTAGCTATTAATTGCATGCAGGTGCATAAAGAAATAATAGATGCTGTACCAAATGCAATACCTGGGATAACAGACATAGAACTGGAAATATATGGTATGGAAGGTATTCCAGAAAAAGACACGGATGAAAGACGATGACTTCTTGAAGAGAAAACATAAGAAAGCCAAAAAAAGAAGGAACAAGATGATTCTGATGAATATGATGATTACGACTCTGCAGCCTCAACTTCATTTCAACCACAACCTGTTCAACTTCAACAAGGTTATATTCCTGCAGTGGCACAGCCAGGACTGTCGCCAGTAACAGGAGCACCAGGAATGCCTCCAGGCATAACTCCATTAATGCCAGGTGTTCCTCCTCTGATTCCAGAAATGCCACCAGTTATGCCAGGCATGCCACCTGGATTGCATCATCAAAGAAAATGCACCCAGTCATTTTTTGGTGAAAACATAATGATGCCAATGGGTGGAATATACCACCTGGACCAGGAATACCACCTCTGATGCCTGGAATGTCACCAGGTGTCCCCTCCATACCCCCAACCCCATTCCACATCCTAGAGTTCCTCCAGTGACCCAAGCACAGGCTGGGTCTTAACAGACCACCTGCACCAACAGCAACTGTACCTGCACCACAGCTTCCAGTTACTAAGCCTCTTTTCCCCAGTGCTGGACAGGCTCAGGCAGCTGTCCAAGGACTTGTTGGTACAGATTTCAAACCCTTAAATAGTACCCCTGAAACAGCTACAGCACCCCAAAGCCTACATTCCCTGCTTATACACAATCTACAGATTCAACCATGGTACAACAAATAGTACTGCAGCTAAACCAGCAGCTTCAGTAACAAGTAAGCCTACTACACTTACAACAGCCAATGCAACCAGTAAGTTGATCCATCCAGATGAGGGTATATATCTGGAAGAGAGAAGGGCACAGTTACCCAGATAGCAACATAATCTTCCTCCGCAAGGAGAGGCCCCCATCAGCAATCCACCAGTTGGACCAATTAGAGATATGATGCCACCATAGCCAGGCATCCCACAGCAACAAGGAGTGAGACCCCCAATGCCACCTCATGGTCAGTATGGTGGTCATCATCCAGGCATGCCAGGATACCTTCCTGGTGCTATCCCCCCATATGGGCAGGGACTGGCAATGGTGCCCCCTTTCCAGGGTGGGCTTCCTCGACCTCCAAAGGGAATGAGACCTCCTGTAATCCTGCAAGGTGGCCGTTACTGATCTTACCTTATCATGTCTAATAGGTTTGGAGATTAAACCTTTTCTCCACTTGTGCTGTTTATATAGCCGATTTTCCATCAATAAGGCTTCATTGTGACTTTAACAAATATTATCTTCCCACATACCAGGAACTATTGGACATTGATTTTACATGGGAAAAAATATTTGGAAAAATAACGCAGGAGCTTTTCCTGAAGTTGTAATTTATACTGTATGGTTTCTTTTTCATGTTTCATCTAGGTTTGTAGAAGTGAAGTACAGTAAATTTGGTTCATTAAATTGTGAAGGTGCTGGAATTACATGAACATATCACTTCAATAAAGGCAAGCTCTGTAAGCTTGCATTACTCTTTTGTAAAGTTATGCCTTCACAGCAATTCCGATGCTGTTGGACTTCATGCCCCCAGTCTAGCTTGGTGAGGGGCATAACTGTTTCCAAGTACTTGTACATTGAAAGTCTAAACGTATAACAATATTTACTGTATTTAGGGTTCCTCATGTTGCAGGGTTTAAGAAATCTGACCCACCAATGTCATGTGACTTTTCTGTACCGGTAAACTTCATTGCAATAAAATGAGAGAAAAATTTATGCCTTTTTATGCATAACCCAGCTGTGGACCACGGCCTAAAAGGTTTGTACAGATGCATGCCACAGTAGATGTCGACATAATAAAATTAATAGTTACCAATGCAAAATATATATATATAAAATACAAGTATCTTATATATAATAATCTATAGAGGCATTACATATAATTAAAGACATTTTATAATCATATATATATACACATATAATTGATTCTGTCTCTCTGGAGAACCCTCACTAAAACAGATTCTGCGTTTACCCCTAAAATCAACAACAATCATGAGTTCCTAACAAACACAGGAAAAAGAAAAAGAAAAAAGTAAAAGTAAAGGAGAGGGAGAAGAGAGGGCAAGACAGACAGGAAAGGAATGGTTGAAAGTCATCAAAATCTGTTTCAGGTGACCTTTTCTGTAAGGCTTTCAAGAGCCCTGTTCTCCTTGATCATAGAAGTAATAATATGGGACAGAAATAAATTATTTATGGTCCTGACAGAGTGTAGACAGAATGCATCTCTAGATTCTCCTGGACACAAAGAATTACC
The DNA here is from genome assembly GCF_000951035.1 of Colobus angolensis palliatus. Lineage (NCBI taxonomy): Eukaryota > Metazoa > Chordata > Mammalia > Primates > Cercopithecidae > Colobus > Colobus angolensis. Next base: position 5,176,603 of record NW_012116266.1, read on the forward strand.
TGACAGTGGACGAGAGTAATACAGCCAGATAAAAGATTCCCTAATGAGACATATTTGTTTAATCAGTTGCTTCAACAGTTTTTTTGTTTCTGTTTTTGTTTTTTTGAGACTGAGTCTTTCTCGGTCGCCCAGGCTGGAGTGCAGTGGCACGATCTCAGCTCACTGCAACCTCCGCCTCCCCGGTTCAAACAATTCTGCTACCTCAGCCTTCTGAGTAGCTGGGATTACAAGCACCTGCCACCAAGCCCAGCTAATTATTGTATTTTTTTTTTTTAATAGAGATGGGGTTTCACCCTGTTGACCAGGCTAGTCTTGAACTCCTGACCTCAGGTGATCCACCCGCCTTGGCCGCCTGACCTCAGGCGGCCACCACGCCCAGCCGCTTCAACTGTTGATTTACCTCCAAACCAATAGTTTGGAGGAGACAACCATTATTTATCATATAAAGTCTGTTACAGGTTTATCAAAAAATGAATGTTATGAAAATGAAATAGAAATCTGGGGGAGAAGGGAACTGGAAAGTAATTTGTCCACATGTTAATAGAGCTGCGTGTGTGTAAACCCCTCTGGATGAGAGCTGAGCTCAGTACTGCAGCTAGAGGCATCATGGGGATGGGAAGGGTAGTGAGGGGCTCTTTCATACATTATCTTTGAGTCTTTTATTACAAGATGTTTGTATACAACATGGGTCTAAAATATTTAAGAAACAGATTGTTTTTAAGATTTTATCAGCCCAAAAGCCGTTTTAATGAATTTTATTGTTTAAATAGAAAAAAAAAAAACCTTCAGTTCTGTGGGTAAAATATTAAGGAAAATACAGTAAAATAACATAAAGTAAAATTTAATAAGAAATGTGGATTTGGGGAAGGTTGACTTTTAAAAATTGATTCTCTTAAATCAATTTTTAAAGCTCCTAAGAAGAAATAGAATTCTTAGTTCTCGATCAATATCAGTTCTACAAACTCAATATTATTAGGAAGAATGACCTAAATGCTAAACTTTTCCTCAAGGATTTGAGGAACTTTCTCTATTGTTTAAAAAAAAAAAATCCTACTTTTTAATACCAATTCTGACTAAAATGAGACCCATACTAAATCAAATAGGGATTACTTACAATTTTTTAAACTAGTTTCATGAGTTTAATATCCTTGACATTGGCCAGGCACAGTGACTCACACCTGTAATCCCAGCACTTTGGGAGGCCAAGGCGGGTGGATCACAAAGTCAGGAGTTCCAGACCAGCCTGGCCAATATGGTGAAACCCCATCTCTACTAAAAATACAAAAATCAGCCAGGCATGGTGGCACACGCCTGTAATCCCAGCTACTCAGGAGGCTGATGCAGGAGAATCACTTGAACCTGGGAGGTGGAGGTTGCAGTGAGCCGAGATCACACCATTGCACTCCAGCCTGGGCGTTGCAACGAGACTGTCAAAAAAAAAAAAAATCATCCTTCACATTACAAATCTCAGTAACATACTTTTATAGAAAATTGACAAGTCTACCAATGCGTATTTAAATGTTGACAACTGGAGAACTGCATGTGCACCCACTCTGATTTAGATGTTTATCTTATGAAATAAAGACATTTGTTTAACTTTCCAAACAAAATTATTTCAAGATTTCTCAATAGGCCTTCTAAGGCTGCTTGCCTCTGTAATCTGCTTACTTGCAAAAATAAATCCATTTCAATCACTGCTTGGTCAAAGTTTAAACTTAAAAAAAGACTCAACAACTGATCAATAGGTTGATCTGCTGATGCAGTAGAATGTGGCTAGGTCTGACCTCTGACTAGGGCAGAGGTCATCCTGCTAACACAGTAAACAAATTGTTGTTGATATAACTCAGCACAGCAAATGCAACCTAGCAATAAAAATTCACCACATGGATTTAGTTATGTGCACAACTTTAATAAATGTTTTGCTGAAATTGGTGTCAAATCAAATATGTGTGTGTTAAGCTCCTCCATCGTAGGAGATGACGACAATAATTTATAAATAGTTTAGGTCTACAATTAAAGTATTCTCTGTTTTTCTACAACAGAATTCCTCTAACACTGCAGCATTTATCATTAGGAAGTGTAAAAAGAGTAAACATAATTTAGAGTTCTATCCAAAATTAATGTTCTCTAAGTTCATAGCTATCTTTGTACGGGAAAATTTCATAATTATAAAAACAAATAAATTATTCTATGCAACCTGTATGGAATTACCTTAATTTAAACATAATCTAATTAAGTCACCTTCTGGTTGAGCCTACATCAGGCTTTTAATTTGTAAGAACAAATGTTTTTTAAAAAATTTCAATGTCAGCCCGGGTATGGTGGCTCACACCTGTAATCCCAGCACTTTGGGAGGTCGAGGCAGGCAGATCACTTGAGGTTAGCGGTTTGAGACCAGCCTGACCAACATGGTGAAACCCCGTCCTTACTCAAAATTACAAAAATTAGCCGGGTGTGGTGGCGCATGCCTGTAAGTCACAGCTACTTGGGAGGCTGAGTCACGAGAATCACTTGAAGCTGGGAGGCAGAGGTTGCAGTGAGCCAAGATCACACCACTGCACTCCAGCCTGGGTGACAGAGCAAGACTCTGTCTTAAAATAAATAAAATAAAATAAAATATATCAATGGTAAACATCTATTCTTGGTTTTATTCTTACAAGACCGTATTTGCCTGGATGATCTACAGGCTCACAATGTTTGGGATCTTTCACAGTAGCTTTGAAAAAAACATGTAGTCAGTTTGAGTTCACAATAAATCTTCTCCATCTGATGGTGACAAAAGGATGCCAGTAAAACACTGAACAATTTAAAATTACATGAGTTCCAACTCTCCCATTTGGGAAGTAAATGCATCCTACAACCACTGAACCAAGGTTAATGAGGCCAGGCGGGTAACATCATTAATGTCCAATGGCAAGCAACAGGGCAGAAAGACTGAATTTCCTTCCTTCTTCTACTAGAATGTGGTGAGCAGTCATGAGGGATATTTGCATAGTATTTATGTCTCATCTTTTCCCATTCTTTGCTCACAAGTTTCCTTTGAAATAGATGCAAGCCTTGGCAAGTGTTTTGAGTTTCTTGAAGTTAACACCTGGGCAAGAATGCTGTCTGAGGAAGAGGTCTGTCGACAAACAAAATAGACAATGAGGCAGGGTGATAACAGTCCCAGGCTGGGTCCCAGCCCTACCACAGTGACAGAGGAGGGCCAGGGTCTGGGACCCTTGGCTACAAGTAGCTAAAAGACATTGTAGAGCTTGACTGAAGGCAAAAGCCCTAAAGGCGGACTACCTGGGTTTGAATTCCAGCTCTGATACTTCTTAGCCAGTTAGCAGTTAGCAAGTGTTTTCACAGCTCTAAGCCTCAGTTTCCTTATATGAAAAAGGGTGATTTTACTATCATCCATCTCTACATGCTGTTGAAAATATTAACTAGTGCATATAAAGCACTCACAACACATATGGACAGCATGCAGTTAATGTTAGCTATTCCTCACTGTAACTCAGTATCCTATTGTCACTGTAAGTCTTTAGATGATTTTATGCTAGAATTTATTATCATTATTGATTTCCAAGCCTCGAGTCTATCCCCCTTCTGAATCATCTTGCAGATGTCTACCTGGTTAAACTTTCCAAAAGCCTCTTCCATCATTTCACTTCCCTACTCAAAAATTTTCAATGGCTCTCTACCTCCAGGAAAATGTCTGAACTCCTCAGTCTAGCTTGCAAAACTCCCTATAGTCTATCTCCAACCCACTTTTCTAACCCTTTACTCCAGCTAGTCTGATAGCCCTCTTCTTTGTATCATCCAGCTGATACATACTTCTATTTCACTTTTTATATACACAGTACTAGATATACCATAAGTGGTTGGTAACTGTTTGCTGGTGTCATTTTTGCTGTGGCAGCCTGGAGCATGGATATTTACGTCTAACTGTAGCAGAAGATCCTGAAGGTTGTGGTCTAACCAGAGGATAGGTTTGCACAGATGTGCTTAGGAATATGTACTATGTATTAAAGCTATGTTTTAGTAATATCCTTGTTGAGGAGTTTAGAGAGAAATTCTCAGAAATTCTCAGATAAGGGGTCTAAAAATAAGGCTCTAGAGCCTTAGAGGATTTTAAAAGCCATAGTTCTATCTTTGTCTAAATATTACTATCCCTACTGTAAATCGTACCCATTCAAACTTCTCCCCATTGGAGCACCCACCTTAAGAGAAATTTATTTTTATTTATTTACACAAAGTAACACAGTAATCTCTCTCATCAACAAAAACTTCCGGCCTTATTACAAAACTGACTTAAAACTCACTGTAACGATGGCTTGCTTCCTTTACGGTGCCACTGGGATTTCAGAAGTACATAGCAGAGCCCAGTACGCCTGGGATTAAGGAGCAGTCCAGAGTGGTGTGCTGATAACCCCTGAGATAGATTGGAGTGGGGGTGATGGAGGGGGACCCTGAGTATTTACTGCTAGCTACTCATTGAGAAAGTGAAGGGCAACCCTCACCTAGCAATTTCCAAGGTGAACAACTTCCTTCCAAGGACACTTCATTCAAAGGCACTAGAAAAGGGATAGGAAAAATGTTTTTACCTAATTTTCGAACATGCAGAAGGTTTGGACAATCGCTTCCTCTCCTATAAAGGAGTTTTGCAAGCCACTTTTAACAAATTAAGTGGAGCCCAAAAATTCAGACCTTCAATTTTGAGCTGCCACTAGATAGCAGGCACAAATTGGTAGCCCTTAAGCAAAATACAGCTCACAGATATGTTTTGTCTGGTCAGCACAGTGTTTTCACTTTTCAAAACTTTATTTAATTAAAATGTCTTTACACTGGAGTGATCCTCCCACCTCAGCCTCCCAGTAGCTGGGACTACAGCTGCACACCACCACACACGGCTCATCTGCCTCATTTTTGTATTTTTTGTAGAGATGGGGTTTCACCATACTGGATATGTGTTCTGCAGTTTGGCATAGTACCCACCATTCCCTAAGGTCTTACACCCTCTCATAGTTATGTTAGCTAATAGTCCCTGCCTGGAGGCATTTGGGTTTACAGTTCCTACTAGAGCTTGCCTCTTTGTCTGATCCACCTCTTATGCATGAACTTTGGTGATACATCTAGCATGTGCCCTCACTTCCCTTCTATCTCGGCACGTCATTCTCTTCAATGCTCCATCATGAGTTGTTACCTGGTTCCTTTTCTGAGCAATCCACTGCACAGGTCCCTGGAGGTTCTGTTGTTGTTGTTGTTGTTTTCAAATCACATGATGAGAAGGGCCCACCCCCACTTCATACTCATCCACTATGCTTAGCTCAACCCTCATTTTACCCACAGGGCTCAGCCAGGATTCAAGGCAGATAGGGTCTCCAGAAGTCAGTTTCTGCTTTTATACTGAAAAATCTAGCCTTGAATTTGCCATCAGTCACCCAAGCTGGAGTGCAGTGACCTGATCCAATGGCTAACTGTAGCCTCAACCTCCTGGGCTCAAGTGATCCTCCCACCTCAGCCTCCCAAGTAGCTGGGACTACAGGTGCACACCACCACACACGGCTCATCTGCCTCATTTTTGTATTTTTTGTAGAGATGGGGTTTCACCATATTGCCTAGGCTACTCTCCAACTCCTGGGCCCAAGGGATCTGCCCACCTCAGCCTCCCAAAGTACTGGAATTACAGGCGTGATCCACTGTGCCCAGCTTTCACAATATGTTAATTAAGGATAAGAAATTATCTTCACTAAAAGGAGGTGGGCTTTGCACTTTGGGAGGCTAGGGCAGGAGGATCATTTGAGGCCAGGATTTCGAGGCTACAGTGAGCTAGGAGCCCAATCCAGCACTCCAGCCTGGGTGACAGAGCAAGATCCTGTCTCTAAATAAATAAATAAAAGGAGGTAGGGAGGGTGATAAGCTAGAATCTTAATTGTTCATAATTTTAAGCCTGTCCAGAGACTTCTCCACAACCTTCAAGTACCACCTGCCTTGTCCAGCTCACCAAGAAAGTAAAGTGGCCTTTGTTGCTTTGGGTTTCACCAGAACATTTCATATTAAGTAAAATGGATGGGATTCTATTTCTTGGCCATGATAGGGGATAAAGGACAGAGTCAGACTTTGACATAAACAGGACTCATCCAGGAAGCAGCCAGTAGGAATGTTGGCAACGTGTGATTAGCCAGCTGGTCTGTTTAAATCCACCCTCTTCTCTAAATGCCAAGTGTTGAAGAATTAAATATTTTAGCATGCCAGGCATAGTTCAAAACCAGATTTTTAAAATTCATTTTCATGTTGCCTCCTTTCTCAGCCAGTTTTATGTACAAACTAGGGGTCAAGTAAGTTAATACTTCCAACAAAAGGGCGCTGAAACTTTTGGTGGGAGCCAGTTGTGGAGTCAGTATAAACTTTTCCTGAACTCTTGCTCAAGAAGAAAACTTCTTGAGTCTTAATTGTCTTTGAGGCCAGAATGCTCAGAGCCCATCTCACAATCTAGTCCTTCAGTAGGACACATATTTTTCCTTCTTGCCTGGGTTACAAAAGATATGCTGGTTATCAAAACAGACCCAAGGCATGCATGAAGCAACTGAAAACTATGGTTGCTTGATAAGGCCCAGGTCTCATCTTTTTTGCCTTTGCAAATTCCAATCTCCTGTTCTGGAGTCTGGGAGGTAAACAGTCTTCCCTGGAATTTTCATACATCCACATCCTGGGTCTCCTGCTTTGATAGATTCAGCCTTCTCACATGTCTCCTCCTTATCTTTCTCCTTGGCTTGTTAATATGTTTACTTCAGCTAAACTAAACTCAAACATCATGGTCCTAATCAAAGCAAGAGCATTTCAACTCATTAATTTTTCCTTTTGCCTTCTGATATTCAGTCTAAAATTTGCATAAGTTTAGATATTCTCAGACAAGTAACTTAGAGTAAGGGATTGCAAGCATAAGGGCTTAAGTGTCTTACTACAGGAACGTTAAGGTTCTGTCCTGCCTCCCTCTCAGATTAAGCAGTGGCCAGTTCCTTTGAGATTTTAGGAAAAATTGCTCTCACAAAGGAATAGCTTATAGGAACCATTCCACCTTGGGGCATTTATTTACTGAGATATTTCCCATTTTGATATTATTAATTACTCTTTCCAATGAATAAAAATATTTTTTAAAATTCTGTTTTCAAAGAGAAACAACAGCATGTCTTTTGCTCTTCAAATCTCAGAGTAGTATGTTGAATATGAATATAAAATTTACCATATGGCCATATATTAGAATTTAATCTTGTTGTTGTTGTTGTTGTTGTTTTGAGACAGTCTTGCCTATCTGGAGTGCAGTGGCACAGTCTCGGCTCACTGCAACCTCCACCTCCTGGGTTCAAGCAATCCTCGTGCCTCAGCCTGCTGAGTAGGTGGGACTACAGGCATGCACTACCATGCCTGGCTAATTTTTTGTATTTTTAGCAGAGACAGGGTTTTGCCTTTTGGCCAGGCTGGTCTCGAACTCCTGGCCTCAAGTGATCCGCCCACCTTGGCCCCTCAAAGTGCTGGGACTACAGGCATGAGCCACAGCGCCCAACCTAGAGTTTAATCTCTGCCTAATATGCTACCAATTCTTAGAGGCTCTATTTGTCAGAAAGTAAAATGCACAATTAGAACAATTGTAGAGTATAGAGTTCAGTATGTTTCTCTCAGATCCTGTTATAGTACATAGAGCCAACACATTTGTTTTTCTTTTATGGTTCCTAGGAGAAAAATCCTCTGGTTTTTCCTTACATGCTTCATTTGGTGCCAAATCCCTGATATATATATATATCTGGGGTCAGATGCTAAGCAAATATCATGGGCCAAAGACCAACACACATGTGCAGTGGTTAAACAGCCTAGGAAAAGTCTTTGGGTAGACTTCAGCAAGCTGTTCTTTTCCTCCATTAAACCCAAATTCCGATCTCCCCATGTCTGGCAACATTGCCCAATTTCTGAAATTTCGTTTCTTCCTTCCTTGTTTTTAGCATCCACTTGCTTGGCTCTCCAAATTCCTGCTCAGCTGTGCCTGATGGATTTCATATTGAACCAGTCTTCTGCTCCTGGTTACCCAGTACTGTGTCTCAGGTGCCCAGTCTGCCCAGTATATGATAATGCTCTGTGAGAAACGCAGTTTATGAGATTGTTTATACAGTACAAACAACCAACCAAAAGTAAAACTATGCATGAAAAATAACCTAGTAGAAAATCCATCAAAATAATAATATAGTAATAGCCTCTAGAGGGTAAGACTATCTTTTTAATCACCTTTCTACTTTTCCATTTTTCCAAATTATCTGTGCATCACTTTTTCTTTTTCTTTTCCTTTTTTTTTTTTTGTTTTTGTTTTTGTTTTTGAGACAGAGTCTCACTCTGTCACCCAGGCTGGAGTGCAATGGCACAATCTTGGCTCACTGCAACTTCCGCCTCCCGGGTTCAAGCGATTCTCTTGCCTCAGCCTTCCGAGTAGCTGGGACTACAGGCATGCGCCACTGCACCCAGCTAATTTTTGTATTTTTAGTAGAGATAGGGTTTCACCATGTTGGTCAGGCTGGTCTCGAACTCCTGACCTCAGCTTGATCCACCCTCCTCAGCTTCCCAAAGTGCTAAGATTAAGGCATGAGCCACCATGTCCAGCCCACTTTTTCTTTTAGTTGTTTTCCTGTTTTATATATATTGCTTTTGTTGTGTGAAGGACTCAAGAAACTCTCCTTTCTGAAAAAGCCCACACCCTACTTTCTCGAAATTAATCTGATTCAAAGCATTTTGTGTTTCAAAGGGCAATGATATCTACAAAGGAAAATGTGTATTGCATTAACATTTCCAAATATATGAACTCTAGATACAAAGGGCAAAAACATGAACAGATTCTCCCCCAAAAAAATCAGGCCTCTGGAGAAATGATCTTATACCCGCTGCAGAGTCCATATATTACACTGGGTACATCAGCTGGTTATTACCACTTCATTGAGTTTCTATACTGTATTCTAGCTAGCTAGCTATAGCTATAGTTTCTGTTGTGAGTTTAATAAAAATACATTCAAGTCCTAACCCCGGTATCTGTAAATGTGACATTTTTGGAAATAGGGTCTTTGTGGATGTAACTGAGTTAAGATGAAGCCAAACTGGATTAGGGTGGGCCTTAAACCCAATATAACTGATGTCCTTATAAAAAGAGGAACAGACCAGGCGCAGTGACTCACACCTGTAATCCCAGCACTTTGGAAGGCCAAGGCGGGCAGATCACGAGGTCAGGAGTTTGAAACCAGCCTGACCCCATCTCTACTAAAAATACAAAAATTAGCCACTACACTCCAGCCTGGGCAACAGAGCAAGACTGTCTCAAAAAAAAAGGAACAACTGGACACTGGGACCCAGAGACACACAAGAGACACTGTGTGAAGATGCAAGAAGAGGTTGGATGATACCGTTGAAAGTCAAGGAGCACCCGGGATTGCAAGTACCAGAAGCTGAGAGAAGCATGGAAGAGCCCTGCCCCCGTCAGAGCCCTCCAGAAGGAATCAACCTTGCCAACACCTTGATTTAAGACTCCTAGCTTTCATAATTGTGAGAGAATACATTTTTCTTAAGTCACCCAGTATGCAGTACTTTGTTATGGCAGCCTTAGGAAATGGATACAATTTCTCTCACACTTTGGGAGAATTACTCAGTTCATTTAACAAACATTTATTCAGCACCCACAATCTGCCAGTTCTGCTAGGTGCTGTGAAGAGCACCGTAAATAAAACACTGTTGCTGCCGCTCTGAGACTCATAAAGCCTCATGGTGAGATTATGTCATATGATAAGGCCAGGGAAGGAGGCCTGCACCGGGTACTGAGGAAACAAGGTCATTTATTCCAGTTCAGGGTAAAGGGAAGACATCATAGAAGGGATAATACCTGAGAAGAACCTTTTTTTTTTTTTTTTGAGACAGAGTTTCGCTCTTGTTGCCCAGGCTGGAGTGCAGTGGTGCGATCTTGGCTCACCGTAACCTCCGCCTCCTGGGTTCAAGTGATTCTCCTGCCTCAGCCTCCTGAGTAGCTGGGATTACAGGCACCCGCCACCATGCCCAGCTAATTTTTTGTATTATTTTAGTAGAGATGGGGTTTCTCCAGGTTGGTCAGGCTGGTCTCGAACTCCCGACCTCAAGTCATCTGCCCACCTTGGCTTCCCAAAGTGCTAGGATTACAGGCATAAGCTACTGCGCCCCGCTCTTGAGAAGAATCTTAAAGGATTTACTCCGTAAAGGAAATCTGCAGGCTAGTATGAGACAGCTTCTCCTCTGCCACACTCATCACTAAAGCAGCCTCTTCCTGCAGTGAAAGGGTTTAAATGACATCATTAAAGCCATGTTGCCCCATATTATGACTGTCTAGTGCTTTTCCACAGCCTGAAGTTTCTTGCCAGTTGGATCTTACGGGAAAAGAAAAAAAAAAAAAGATCATTTCTCCTGAGGTTTGATTTTTGGGGGGAGAATCTGTTTATTTTTTGCCTTTTGTATCTAAAGTTCATATAATGAGAAATGTTAATGCGATACCCTTTTTTTGTAGATATCATTGCCCTTTGAAACACAAATGCTTTGAATTCAGATTATTTGTAAAAAGTAAGGTGTGAGCTTTTTCAGGAAGGAGAGTTTCTTGGGTCCTTCCCAAGACAAAAGTAATGTACATAAAACAGGAAAACAACTAAAAGAAAAAGTGATACACAGATAATTTGAAAAATGGAAAAGTAGAAAGATGATTTAAAAATACTCTTAGTCTCACCGTCTAGAGGCTATCACTATATTAATATTTTGGTGGATTTTCTACTAGATTGTTCTTCATGCATAGTTTTTATTTTGTCTTGGTAGTCTATAAACAATCTTGTATCCTGCCTTTTTAACACAGCATTATAGCATAAACATTTTCCCAGGCCTTCAGAAACTCTCTATAAACATAATTGTAATGGCTATAAAACATTTGGTTGCATAGATGTCCATAGTTTATTTAACTAAGTCTTGTGTTGGCCATTTAGGTTAGATCACAACTTTTAAAATAGCCTTCAGATAAACGTAGTAAGTTTTTAATTGGAGATTTTAAGTAATTTCATCATAGACTGACAGTTGCCTCATGATACAAGGACCATTTTATCATCAGGAAGTTGACTTTAAGACAAACTGAAAAGACAAAGACTTTGACAGTGTCAGCAGGTCTTCTCTCCCCTACCTGCAGCCCACAAAGATTTTCCCTCCGTTGGCCTGTGGCTCTCTATTGCTAGACCCACTTATCTTCCCACCTGTACCCTACTTGCCCCAGTTTCCTGGTCAAGCTGAACGTGAAGCAACAGGCTCTGGAGCCTCAGCAGCCCCTCCTCAGGCTGAGAATTGGCCATGTCTCCTTCTTGTCCTGGCCCACAGCAAGCACTTCAGAGCTGGTCCAGGCTCCTGCTTTGCTCCCCAAGTCACTCACCTGTGGGGTTCGTTTGAGTTTTTCTTGCTGCTAGTGTAGTTCAAGATCTGGAAGAGCCCACATTCTACCTAAGTCATCATTCCCACCCCAAGATGTTCTCTAATAAAGAACCTTTGTCATCCAAGTGTCCTGGCCTATACACACACACACCCTCCCCCTACCCCACACAAATTCATCCAACTGGGCTTCTGTATCAGTTCCTGTTTTTTCTGTTTCTATTATAGTAGCTGTCTTAGTCCATTTGTGCTGCTATAACAAAATACGGAAGTCCAAAATCAAGGTGGTGGCAGATTTGGTGTCTGCTAAGGGCTGTCTCTGCTTCCAAGATGGTACCTTACTGCTATGTCCTTATATGGTAGAAAGGGACAAAAAAAGGATGAATGCTGTATCCTTACATGGCAGAAGAGAATGAAGGACCAGGCAACTCTGAAGTCTTCTTTTATAAGGGTATTAATCCCATCCACGAGGGTGGAGACGTTATGGCCTAACTACCTCCTAAAGGCCTTACCTCTTACTACTATTACCTTGGGGTTTAAGTTCCAACATAAGAATTTTGGAGAGACACATACATTCAAACTGTAGAAGTAACCTATCTGCAACCAAGATCCCTGATGTCCTAGCTCTTGCCCTGAACCTCACCTGATACCTGATACCCAGACACCCTTACCTGTGCTTATTTATCTAGACTCTTGAGAGTCACTTACCTGTGGGGATGCCCAGCTACTGCTTGAATCACTAAGGCTAGATATTGCCTTTAGGTAAAACACTCTGCTCTCCCAGCTCAAACTTCTATATTGGATGGGCCCATCTGCCCTTATACCTTCAACATGCCTCCACGCCCATCTCACCACCACAGTGAACAAGGCTAGCAGCAGTTCCAGGCCCATGCCTGCCATTCCGAAGGGCTATAAATGAACAAGATATCACAACAACCACTTTTAAAAGTACTTGGATATCAGTCCTAAATTTAGGTTTATGAAACCTGACAACTCATCTTTTTTTTTTGCCATTGCCCATTTGGCAGCAAAACCTGACTACATTTGCTTCCGATGGCTGCCATAACAAATCACCACTAACTTCACAGCTTAAAATGATCGAAGTATGTTCTCTTATAGTTCTGGAGGCCAGACGTCCAAAATCAATTTCGCTGAGTCAAAATCAAGGCGTTTTCAGGGCCACACCCACACCTGAGGCTTGCAGTGGGGAATCCGGTCCTTACCACTTCCAGCTTCTGGTAGCTGCCATCATTCCTTGACTTGTGGCCATGTTGCTCCAATCTGTCTGCCTCCAAAGTAACATCATTTTTTCTCTTCCATGTGTGTCAAATCTCCCTCTGCCTTTCTCTTATAAGGTTATGTGTGAGGACCTTTAGGGCCTACTCAGACAATCTGGGATAATCTCACACATCAAACTCCTTAGCTCAATCTCATATGCAAAGACTATTTTTCCTAATTAGGTAACATTTACAGGTTCCAGGGATTAAGCCTTGAGATCTATACGTGCCCACTATTTAGCCTATATGAATAAGGCTATTTATGATCTTTATCAAACCCTCTTAATGTGAATAATCATGTCTTGCTAAAGAAATACTCATGTGTGAGATTATAGGATGCTGCTCCAGACTTTAAGAGTTGAGGAATATGCAACATGGGCACTCTTCTTCCTTTTTTTTCTTTTTCTGAGATAGAGTCTCGCTCTGTCACCCAGGCTGGAGTACAGTAGTGCAATATTGGCTCACTACAACATCCTGGGTTCAAGCGATTCTCCTGCCTCAGCCTCCTGAGTAACAGGGATTACGTACCTGCCACCGCACCCAGCTAATTTTTGTATTTTTAGTAGAGATGGGGGTTTCACCATGCTGGCCAGGCCGGTATCAAACTCCTGATCTCAAGTGATCTGCCTGCCTCGGCCTCCCAAAGTGCTGGGATTACAGGCGTGAGCCACTGCACCCGGCCTCTCTTCTTCCTTTCTAAAGTCAGAAAAAAATCTGGGTCACTCTAAAACACACTTGTCCCCAAAGGTTTTCGATAAAGGTTTTGTGGTTCTGAATTCTCTGCCTCAGGAACACCAATCCTTGCCATCTGCATAGCATTTTACAGCCCTTTCACCTGCACATCAATCCTAGAACAATGCAGATGTAATGATCCCTGTTTTAGAGATAGGAAACAGGGAGTTAAGTGCCTTGCCAGCTTCCCATAATTAATCAAAAACCAGAACCAGAATCCGTGGCTCTGATCCTCAATCCAGTACTTTCATTGTATCAGAGCTGTCTCCCTAGAGAGGCAATCTGAAGCAAATATGACTTGAATACTCTTTAAAGCATATGATTTGAATATTTTTATTGGCAAAGATTAGAAATAGCACTTTGAATCCTGTCAAGTGATAAAACAGATAGGCCCTGAGCCAAGATTAAACAAAGGAGACATGAAAGGTACCAAGAAAATATTGTCTAAAAACTAAAGGCAGTCATGAAGGCTATATGCTTATTGACTTGCCTTTTTTTATTACTCTTTTTTCTTTTCCATTTATGAATTGTCTACTTTCAGCATTTGGGAAGAAAAAGCTGTATTCATATAGAAATTCGCATTATGTTACAGGCAAGTTGACACATCGTTTATAAAATGAGGATAATGATGCTTCCTTTGTAGGATTATTGTGAGAATTAAATGAGCGTGTGTGAAGTGCCTAACACAGAACTTTAATAAATGTGAATTACCTTGCTTCCTCCCTCTCACCCTCTTCCCCTAGCCCCACTGCTACCCTAAACCCTAATCCTAGTTAAATGAGCTAACCTCTTAAAGCTTAGTCTCCTTTTTTTTTTTTTTTTTTTTTTGAGACAGAGTCTTGCTCTGTCATCCAGGCTGGAGTGCAGTGGCGCAGTCTTGGTTCACTGCAACCTCCATCTACTGAGTTCAAGCCATTCTCATGCCCTGGCTTCCCAAGTAGCTGGGATTACAGGTGTGCACCACCACACCCAGATAGTTTTTGTATTTTCAGTAGAGACGGGGTTCACCATGATGGCCAGGGTGGTCTCAAACTCCTGACCTCAGGTGATCCGCCCGCCTTGGCCTCTCAAAGTGCTGGGATTACAGGCGTGAGCCACCATGCCCAGCGAAAGCTGAATCTTCTGAGATTCAACATCCTTAAGCTGCTGAGCCTGTGTGGGACCCACCAGCCCAGCTTCCCCCATCTGACCAGGTGCTAAACTGTATGACCAAGCACATTGTCCCATCTGGAATCTGCATGCATCCCTGCCAGCCTTGGGCAGGAGCCAATGTATAATCCTCTCAAATCGTCCTTCTCCCCCAGAACTTTCATCCCCTTATCTCCATGATACTCCACTTCCTCTGTAAGTGATAACAATGCAAAAGTAGTTGGATAGCATGCCCAGAGGGCTTGTGCCTTGACTAAGGAGAAGGTTTTAGATGGTATTATCAGGCTTCCTCTTTTCTTCAGGCCTTGTGTTATCTTTTAGTTACCATTTATAAAATCTAACTAGCCTACGCATCAGATTTCCATGTCCTCCTCAACTCTAAATCTACACTCCCACTCCTTGCTCTGATCACTCTTGACCTCTCCACCCTCTCCCATGTTTCCACCATCCTCTGACACTCCTCTTCAAGGGCAATAAGGTCTTTCCGGTTTCTCATGCAGCACTCCCTTCCTTTTCAGGCCTTAACTGAGACCTAGTCCTCCTTGGAGATCTGGCTCTCCCTATGATACTCCCTTGAGGGAGGCTGTTCATACCCCTCCACTTAAAAGCTAGATCTGCATTTCCCTCATATCCCAGTGTTGATTCCAACCTATTACTTCTCTACCTTAGTATGAGAGTTTTTAAAGTCCTTGATGAACTGATCAGGAGCTTGTAAGTGATAAAAATGAAAATGCAGGGCCGGGAGCGAGGGCTCATGCCTGTAATCCCAGCATTTTGGATTTTGGGAGACTGAGGCAGGTGGATCACCTGAGACCAGGAGTTTGAGACCAGCCTGACCAACATGATGAAACCCGTCTCTACTAAAAAAATACAAAATTAGCTGGGTGCAGTGGTGCACACCTATAATCCCAGCTACTTGGGAGGCTGAGGCAGGAGCATTGCTTGAACCCAGGAGGCAGAGGTTGCAGTGAGCCAAGATCGCACCATTGCACTCCAGCCTAGACAACAAGAGCGAAATTTCATCTCAAAAACAAATAAAAAGTAAAAAGAAAATGTGGGGCAGGGCGCGGTGGCTCACACCTGTAATCCCAGCACTGTAGGAGGCCAAGGCAGGCGGGTCACCTGAGGTTGGGAGTTTGAGACCAGCCTGACCAAATGGAGAAACCCCATCTCTACTAAAAATACAAAAATTAGCCACTACACTCCAGCCTGGGCAACAGAGCAAGACTGTCTCAAAAAAAAAGGAACAACTGGACAC
>NW_012116266.1:5192507-5195148 GCF_000951035.1 Colobus angolensis palliatus
CACCACCACACCCAGATAGTTTTTGTATTTTCAGTAGAGACGGGGTTCACCATGATGGCCAGGGTGGTCTCAAACTCCTGACCTCAGGTGATCCGCCCGCCTTGGCCTCTCAAAGTGCTGGGATTACAGGCGTGAGCCACCATGCCCAGCGAAAGCTGAATCTTCTGAGATTCAACATCCTTAAGCTGCTGAGCCTGTGTGGGACCCACCAGCCCAGCTTCCCCCATCTGACCAGGTGCTAAACTGTATGACCAAGCACATTGTCCCATCTGGAATCTGCATGCATCCCTGCCAGCCTTGGGCAGGAGCCAATGTATAATCCTCTCAAATCGTCCTTCTCCCCCAGAACTTTCATCCCCTTATCTCCATGATACTCCACTTCCTCTGTAAGTGATAACAATGCAAAAGTAGTTGGATAGCATGCCCAGAGGGCTTGTGCCTTGACTAAGGAGAAGGTTTTAGATGGTATTATCAGGCTTCCTCTTTTCTTCAGGCCTTGTGTTATCTTTTAGTTACCATTTATAAAATCTAACTAGCCTACGCATCAGATTTCCATGTCCTCCTCAACTCTAAATCTACACTCCCACTCCTTGCTCTGATCACTCTTGACCTCTCCACCCTCTCCCATGTTTCCACCATCCTCTGACACTCCTCTTCAAGGGCAATAAGGTCTTTCCGGTTTCTCATGCAGCACTCCCTTCCTTTTCAGGCCTTAACTGAGACCTAGTCCTCCTTGGAGATCTGGCTCTCCCTATGATACTCCCTTGAGGGAGGCTGTTCATACCCCTCCACTTAAAAGCTAGATCTGCATTTCCCTCATATCCCAGTGTTGATTCCAACCTATTACTTCTCTACCTTAGTATGAGAGTTTTTAAAGTCCTTGATGAACTGATCAGGAGCTTGTAAGTGATAAAAATGAAAATGCAGGGCCGGGAGCGAGGGCTCATGCCTGTAATCCCAGCATTTTGGATTTTGGGAGACTGAGGCAGGTGGATCACCTGAGACCAGGAGTTTGAGACCAGCCTGACCAACATGATGAAACCCGTCTCTACTAAAAAAATACAAAATTAGCTGGGTGCAGTGGTGCACACCTATAATCCCAGCTACTTGGGAGGCTGAGGCAGGAGCATTGCTTGAACCCAGGAGGCAGAGGTTGCAGTGAGCCAAGATCGCACCATTGCACTCCAGCCTAGACAACAAGAGCGAAATTTCATCTCAAAAACAAATAAAAAGTAAAAAGAAAATGTGGGGCAGGGCGCGGTGGCTCACACCTGTAATCCCAGCACTGTAGGAGGCCAAGGCAGGCGGGTCACCTGAGGTTGGGAGTTTGAGACCAGCCTGACCAAATGGAGAAACCCCATCTCTACTAAAAATCCAAAATTAGCCGAGCATGGTGGTGCATACCTGTAATCCCAGCTAGCTGGGAGGCTGAGGAAGGAGAATCGCTTGAACCCAGGAGGCGGAGTTTGCAGTGAGCCAAGATGGCACCATTGCACTCCAGCCTGGGCAACAAGAGCAAAACTCTGTTTCAAAAAAAAAAAAAAAGGAAAGAAAATGTGGAGAAATGTGGAGTGGATACCATGTCTATAGGGCCCATGTCTTAAATAAGGAGAGGGTTTTATATGGTGTTATCAGATTTCCTCTTTTCATCAAGCCTTGTTATCCTTTAACAACAATGTGTAAAACCAAACCAACCTTGGCATCCAATTTCCATGAGTTCCTAAACTCTAATCTGCGACTTCCATTCTGCCTAAATCACTCACTTCAATAGCCTCACCCAGGACTTTTTTATCTTACATCTCAGTCTAGCTAATTAACTGCTTCATCTCTGAAATCTCTGAAAAGCCAGGATTCTCCTTTCCATCCAGTTTTCTCATATCCCCACTCCAGTTACACATGTCCTTCCTTTACTTCTCCAACTTAGCAGAGTAGATCAACCCCTTGCTGGCATTGCTTCTGCCCCCATCAGCCTCCAGGCCTACAGCCCATGGCGGATCACCTGCTCTACCACGTTACCTGGATACCTCACTTCCTTTCCCATCTGTACTTCTACTTTGCGCAAGAGCACCAAACTCCCATCCTGGGTCGTTTCCTCTGCCCGCGGCCGGGGGAGTGCTAACTTCCAGAAATCAATTGCACAACCCTGCAGAATTTTGCCACTTAATGTTCATGTTCAACAAACTCAGCTTTGTCCTTATGCCAGTGGACAATTATTTTAGCTGCTTTGATCAGCAACCTCCCCCATTCTCCTAAGCAGTTACTCCAAAATGTTAATTCTCTGCTGAAGTTCACATTTTTCTTCCTTCATTCTCAGCATGTGGTTTTATCTCTTTATTTAAAAAGAAACTTATCCAGGCACAGTGGCTCACACCTACAATCCTAGCACTTTGGGAGGCCGAGGTGGGCGGATTGCCTGAGCTCAGGAGTTTGAGAACAGCCTGGGCAACACAGTGAAACCCCATCTCTACTAAAATACAAAAACATTAGCCGGGCATGGTTGTATGCACCTGTAGACCCAGCTACTCGGGAGGCTGAAGCAGGAGAATTGCTTGAACCCGGGTGGAGGTTGCAGTGAGCTGAGATGGTGCCACTGCACTCCAGCCCAGGCAAGAGTGAGACTCTGTCTCAAAAAATACAGAAA
>NW_012116266.1:5195198-5195740 GCF_000951035.1 Colobus angolensis palliatus
CCAGGATGGTCTCCATCTTGACCTTGTGATCTACCTACCTCCCAAAGTGCTGGGATTACAGGCGTGAGCCACCGCGCCCAGCCCCTCTCCAGTAGCTTCTTCTCTCAGCCTATAAACATTCTCTGATAACTTCCATTAAAAAAAAAAAGATGCTTGACCCTAAATCCCACTCTAGCTACTGCCCTTTCTCTTGCTTTCCTTTCTCAGGTAAACTTTTTGAAAAGTCACTAAAGGGCCGGGTGCAGTGACTCATGCTTGTAATCCCAACACTTTGGGAGGCCGAGGCAGGTGGATCACTTGAGCCCAAGAGTTTGAGACCAGCCTAGGCAACACAGTGAGATCCCTGACTCTACAAAAAACATTAAAAAAAAAAAAATTAGTGGGACATGGTGGCATGCACCTGTAGTCCCAGCTACTCACAGTGAGGGGCAGTGCTGAGGTGGGAGGATCACTTGAGCCCCAGAAGTTGAGGCTGCAGTGAGCCGTAATCATAGCACTGCACCCCAGCATGGGCAACAAAGTATGATCTGTCTCAAAAAAAA
>NW_012116266.1:5196715-5199080 GCF_000951035.1 Colobus angolensis palliatus
GGAGGTTGCAGTGAGCCAAGATCATGCCACTACACTCCAGCCTGGACAACAGAGTGAAACTGTGTCTCAAAAAAAGTAAATAAAATAAAAAATGCCACTAATAACCTCCAGTTTCCAATCTCAGCGCACATTTCTCAGTCCTTAGCTTCCTGAGCTTCTCTGCTGCATTTGACACTGTTAACACTTCTCTCCCTTGTGAAACTCATAGTCTATTCCCTTGAGTTTTGTGGAAATGGAAGTATGGTAATAACCAACATGTAGGTAGTCATAACTGACCAGTGGTGAAAAGAATGGATTCACTATTGATAGTATCTAGAGGAGGAAGAACAATCAAGGCCAGAGAAACCTTATGCTTTAGAGAAGCCACTCTGGCCCTTTCTCAGCTATGCCCCTTCTAGGCATCCGCAGGGCCTGTATACCAACCATGACTCCAGTATACTCTGCCCAAATGGCCCCAAGACTTTCAAGGCTTGTACATTCCTCTTGCCTAAATCCTGAGGGTGGACTGCACCATCAGGGTGCTCACACCTAGGCCTAAAGAGTGGCTGGAGGCAGCTGTTTACAGAAGTATGAGCCGAGCTTTGATATGCAAGTGGGGGTAACCACGTGCTTGCAAAAAGGTCCCTTGTAGCAGGGGCTGCAGCCAGGTCCAAGAAGAAAAGGCGGTAAGCCATGGCCAAAGGCTGTTTCTCCCCTGCTGCCATGTTCCAACGTGAACTCCAACATGGAATTCCAATATGGAACCCTAAAGAGTAGAATTCCAGACTCTTATGAAGCTATGTTTTCAAAGTAGGAGAGTAAAACATGTATCATTTAGCATTTTGTTAGATTGATTTATAACTATCTTGGTAAAAAAAAAAAAAAAAATCTTTGTTTTGGCTTCTTTTCTTTAATGGTTGTTTAGCAAAGTATAGGATTTTAGGTTGCCAGGTCTTTGAGGATAACACTAATTTGTTTTGTTTTGCTGTTTTACATTGTGGTAAAATATACGTAACATAAAATGTTCTATCAACCATTTTTAAGTCTGCAGTTCAGTGGCATTTAAGTACATTCACATTGCTGTGGAACCATCACCATCATCTGCCCACAGAGCTCTTTTCATTTTGCAAAACTTAAACCCTGTACCCATTAAACAATAACTTCCTGGAAGTCATGGTAGCTCACACCTATAGTCCCAGCTACTTGGGAGGCAGGAGGAGTTCGAGGCTGCAGGAAGCTATGATAGCATTGCTACACTCCAGCCTAGGCAACAGAGTGAGACACATAAACACACACACACACTAATTCTAATTCCTCATTCCCTTCTCCCCAGCCCTAGACCCTGGTAACCACTGTGTTACTTTTTGTCTCTAAGAATTTGACTATTCTAGGTACCTCATATAAGGAGCATACAGCATTTGTCCTTTTGTGACTGGCTTATTTCACTTAGCATAATGTCCTCAAGGTACATTGATGATGTAGCTTGTATCAGAACTTTGTTCCTCTTTCCAGCTGAATACAATATTCCATTGTGTATATAAATCTTTGGCTTATCCACTCATTCATGGGTATACACTTGGGTTGCTTCCACCTTTTGGCTATTGCAAATAATGCTGCAATGGACATGGGTGTACAGATATCTCTTTGAGTCCCTTGATGTATAACTTTTAAATATTTTGACATACAGCATGTGGCCTCCATTTGTACTGTTGCCCCAGGCTCCACAAATGTTAGCACAGGCCTGTGTGAGAGCTGAGCGTTCATATTTGCCAAAGACAGCAACCAGCTTTCACATTAAATGCCACCTCCAGTGGATCAATGGAACCTGCTTGGAAATTTGCATGGAGAGTCAGCAGGGAGGAATCCCTGAAGTGATTCGTGATGTCTGCCCTCGGCATACCTAACACTTCCCCTGTCTAGTTGCAGCTCTTCATTCACGTAGGAGAAAACTGGCGTCAAGAGCAGTTAAAATACTTCCCCACTCTAGTGAGGAGCAGAATAGCACCAGGACTCAGGTTCTCTGATGCCAGGTCAAAGCACTGATTCTTGCAATGCTGGAGGTGGGGCAATTTCATCCTCAGGAGGCGTGAGGAAGAAACTTTTCCCAGGTTCCTCACAGAGGAGAGCTGCTGGGCTTGTGCTCAGAAAGAGGGTATAACAGAATGGAATAATTAATTCGAAAAGAAGTCATGTGAGAAAAATGCAATCACAGGGGTTTTCTAACAAAGCCAATAGTGTTCTAAATTATGTAGAAATTATTCTGATTTAATTTTAATGAAAAGGATGTGAACAATCAGTTTGGAGACACAAGGACATATTTTAATAGCAAGACTGGATTTGAGGAATTTAAATGAGGACAAACTAGCTAGGTCTTGTAAATGGACTA
>NW_012116266.1:5199248-5200865 GCF_000951035.1 Colobus angolensis palliatus
GCCTTGGCCTCCCAAAGTGCTGGGATTATAGGTATGAGCCACTATGCTCAGCCTCATAAGCCAATACTTAATTCTACTCTTGTAACAATCCCAAGATATGGGTGGCTGCATTAGGTGAACAGACAAGCATGACTGACAATGGTCTGGAACCTGTATCTGTGGTGGAGTAGCTGTCTGGCTTTGCACAAGATACAGTCCAAAATTATCTTGCACAAGATAATGATTTTGCACAAGATAGTCTTTGCACAAGATAATTACTTTGCACAAGATAGGTACTCCAAACTTTAATTCTTCGTTTGTAATACAAGGGCAATAATATCTACCGGTTTTTTTTTTTTTTTTTTTTTTTTGGAGAGGGAGTCTTGCACTGTCGCCCAGGCTGGAGTATAGTGTCATGATTTTGACTCACTGCAACCTCCACCTCCCAGGTTCAAGTGATTCTCCTGCCTTAGCCTCCCCAGGAGCTGGGATTACAGGTGCCTGCCACCACGCCTGGCTAATTTTTTGTATTTTTAGTAGATACAGGGTTTCACTATGTTGGCCAGGCTGGTCTCAAACTCCTGACCTCAAATGATCCACCCACCTTGGCCTCCCAAAGTGCTGGGATTACAGGCGTAAACCACCACACCTGGCCAATAGTATCTACTTTTTTTTTTGAGACAGAGTCTCACTCTGTCACCCAAGCTGGAGTGCAGTGGCACAATCTCCGCTCACTGCAAACTCCACCCCCCGAGTTCAAGCGATTCTTCTGCCTCAACCTCCTGAGTAGCTGGGATTACAGGCACCTGCCACCACGCCGGGCTAATTTTTGTATTTTTAGAAGGGACGGGGTTTCACTATCTTAGCCAGGCTGGTCTCAAACTCCAGACCTCAAATGATCCACCCACCTCGGCCTCCCAAAGTGCTGGGATTATAGGCATGAGCCACTGTGCCCGGCCATGTCTACCTTTTAATGTCACTATGATAATTAAAGATAATAATGACATAGAAAACAGAAATACAGAAAGCAGGTATTTGAGTCCTTAGCTATGTGGACTCTACCATTCGCTCAATCATACAATGACATTTTACTAAGCATCTGTTATGCACCATGCACAACTGGGCTGTGGGTCCCACTTCCCCATCAAGGAAAGAAAAACAAATGCCACTGAAGGGAGCTGGTACCCACTAAATCAAATTAAAATCCTCTTTTGCACATCCAGTCCTGGAAATCAGATTAATTTCTGAAAATGCTTTCAATCTCCTTTGTGGGAAGGTAACAAAATCTCTGAGGTCAATTCCAACAGACAGTATCTGATTTAACACATCTTGTTTAACCGGTAATAGTTAGACACATATTATGCAGCAGAAATTCAAAGATAACTGCTTGGGTTCAGCTTTCAGCTGTGCCATTTAATAGATGAGTCAATCCCTTAACTTCACCATACCTCAGCCTCCTCATCTGTAAAATGGGAATAATAATAATGCCTCCACTGGGTGCGGTGGCTCACGCCTGTAATCCCAGCACTTCGGGAGGCCGAGGTAGGTGGATCATGAGGTCAGGAGTTCAAGACTAGCCTGGCCAAGATGGTGAAACCCCGTCTCTACTAAAAATACAAAAAAAAAATTAGCCTGGCG
>NW_012116266.1:5201770-5204265 GCF_000951035.1 Colobus angolensis palliatus
CCTCCCTGGTTCAAGCAATTCTCCTGCCTCAGCCTCCTGAGTAACTAGGATTACAGGCACCTGCTACCACACCCAGCTAATTTTTGTATTTTTAGTAGAGATGGGGTTTCACCATGTTGGTCAGGTTGGTCTCGAACTCCCGACCTCAGGTGATCCACCTGCCTCGGCCTCCCAAAATGCTGGGTTTACAGGTGAGAGCCACTACGCCCGGCCAGTTAGTAGTATAACGTCACAAAATGTGAAGAATCTCAAACTATTGGCACTAAACAAGTAAGCAAATTATAAGTATATGGAAAAACTCTGATACCTACCCTAACACCACTTAACACATGGTCTAGCTTCTGCATAACAACCTGTTTCATTCCCAATCGGCCCAGCCTTTCCCCTTAGGTCTCTAGGTGAGAAAAACAACCATGAGTTTAGAATGAAAACACTTTCCAAATCCTTTGACCCAATGATTTCCCTTCTGGCAAACCATCCTGGTTTTGTAAACTACCCTCCTGAGAGAAATTCAAAGATTTACATACGAATATTTTTGTAACAGGAATTAAAACTGAAACTTCAACTGAGGCGCAAAGATAGAATCGTTGCTGCATTCCAAAGGAGG
Source organism: Colobus angolensis palliatus (assembly GCF_000951035.1). Classification (NCBI taxonomy): domain Eukaryota; kingdom Metazoa; phylum Chordata; class Mammalia; order Primates; family Cercopithecidae; genus Colobus; species Colobus angolensis. The sequence continues at coordinate 5,202,378 of NW_012116266.1, forward strand.
TATAAGTCAAATGCAAAATTTTTACAGGACTCAGCTGAAAATTGGTTCTTTAACTCTTTTAAATTCCTGACTCACATTGAAGATATAAAAGGCACACACTGGGACCTGTCAAGGTGCAGAGGGAGTATGGGGGGAGGGCGAGCATCAGGATAAATAATTAATGCATGCGGGGCTTAACACTTAGGTGATGGATTGATAGGTGCAGCAAACCACCATGGCACACGTTTACGTATGTAACAAACCTGCATGTCCCACACATGTATCCCAGAAATTAAAATTAAATTAAATTAGATTTTTTAAAAAGATATAAAAGGGCTGAGAGAGAAGAGGAAAGGGGGTTTTCGAAGAGGATTTCTCGGGAAGAAATTGTGCTATGTCCCACTTCCCCACCAAAACGGGGAGAAGTGCTTTCCCCTTCACTTCAAGACCCAAGAGGAGGATTCAAAGGGACCATTCAGAATGTTTGATATGTGCCCCTTGCCATTGAAGGACACAGGCACTGGTACCACTCACATCTGAGAAGCAGTGGTGACTGGCAGCAGGAAAGAGGGCTTTGTCTGAGCAGTGATATAGTGGATGGAAGGTGTGTGCATCCCAGGAATCAGAGGCAGACTCCCTAGGAGAACGCTGTGCTTGGGGTCTTATTCAAAGGGACCTGGCTGGGCGTGGTAGCTCACACCTGTAATCTCAGCACTTTGGGAGGCCAAGGCGGGCAAATCACTTGAGGTGAGGTGTTCGAGAGCAGCCTGATCAACGTGGCGAAACTCTGTCTCTACTAAAAATACAAAAAATAGCTGGACATGGTGGTGTGCACTTGTAGTCCTAGCAACTTGAGAGGCTGAGGCAGAAGAATCTCGTGAATCCTGGAGGCGGAGCTTGCAGTGAGCCGAGATGGCACCACTGCACTCCAGCCTGGGTGACAGAGTGAGACTCCGTCTTGAAAAATAAAATAAAATAAATAAATTTTAAAAAGGGACCCTACCCAAGACCACATGGGTGGCAATGATAGAACCCAGCTGAGAAAGTCTGTATGGAGTGAACTGCTGGAAAGCAAGCGTCCCCCAGGACAGCAGCCAGCCCTAGGAGACTGTAGCACTGCTGCCATCAGGGGAGGGCACCTCTGAGAGGGAGGCAGCTGCAGACAGCCACAGCTTATGAGAGAACCACGAAGGAATTCTCTATCTCATCCCCCTACCTCTCATCCCTCTCCCTGCCCAGCCCCAGGTCAGCAACAGTAGCTATTGAGTAGGGCAAGAGGGAAACAAGAAGAAGCTGACCACACACAACCTGCCAGTGGCCTACCTGGGGATGGGAAGAGCCATACCTTTAAATGAAGATTAAAATGTGACTTCTTATTTTGGACTAGACATTTTAATTACTGAATGGAGAGTGTGAGGCTTAAAGTAACTTTGTAATTCAAAAATTCATGGGACTGCCCAAGTTTTCAGGGTCAAGGGAAATGCTTTCCTTCCCTGGATACATTGCTAAAGTCAAAATTTTGAAAGACAAAAATATGGCTGCCTTTTGTTTATTTCCCATGAGCCTGATTTCTTCAGTGTGCCACTTATGTGTTCTTTATTTTTATACTAAAGTTGGGAATAACCTAATTATCAATTAATAGGAAAATAATGGTATGGAAGTACTATATTTAGTTTATCCTTTAAAGTACATACACATAAAGGATTAAACTTAAAATACAAAATATCAACTTATACATAGTATGATTATCGTATAAAAATGTATAGCTGGCCGGGCGCAGTGGCTCAAGCCTGTAATTCCAGCACTTTGGGAAGCCAAGACGGGTGGATCACGAGGTCAGGAGATCGAGACCATCCTGGCTAACACGGTGAACCCCCGCCTCTACTGAAAATACAAAAAAAAGCCGGGC
>NW_012116266.1:5205511-5213995 GCF_000951035.1 Colobus angolensis palliatus
TTTTTTTTTTTTTTTTTTTTTTTTTTTTTTTGACCATACACAATGGCTAAAACAAAACAGAACAGAATGAAAATATTAGTAGTTTAAGCAACTTGAGTTTCGGGGAATCCCATTTGGGAAATGCCACCCTGATTTGTAGCTCACCAAGACAACAATGATTTCAGTTGGGAGATTATTGCTAAGGTATTAGGCGTCTCTGGGAGGTCACTTTGTTCTTTTCAGCAAGTCTTCTGGACATAAATCTTGCTTCTTTGTCCATTAAGAGAAAAAAGGAGAAACCGCCTACTGCTATCCAAAAAGCCTCATCCCACCCATTTTAGCCAAAGACAGATGAAATGAAGCAAAAATAGGCCTATGATTGATGGACACATCAAAGTCAAAAGACTTTTAAGAAGCAAAATTACTGTTTGAAGAGTTTCTCTGGACTTTATTACTTTTTATCTCAATGTTTTACCATGTTAGAGGTGATTTCTTCACTATGTCTCTTTCAGATATCACTATTTATGTTATTGAAGTCCAAAGTTGTATTGCCTTAAATGAACTCTGTAAGTGCTATAAACCTAGCACCACAGCCAGGAAGATGAAGTTGTGTAACAGGAAGGAAAACGATTATCTAACCCTATAAGTTCAGGCACGGGGATCTCCCTTTTCCTTACAGTTGCCTGGAAGTGATGAATCCCTAAGTCTTTCTCATTGTTAAGTCCCCAAGAAGTCTCCAAGGCCAAAGTACCTGCAGCAGCATGAAAAACTTGTAGAGCCACCAATAAAGAAGGGAATCTGTATTAGGTCTAGAGTTTCTAGGGTACCTGCTGGGTCTTTTTCTTTTTACCAATTTCCCGCAAAGATTTCACCCAGCAATGTGAGGTCCTCTGCAGGAATTTACAGATCACTGGGGACTTCTTCACACACACCTATACTTTATCATTCTGAATACACAACTTCATTCCTCCTGATCACAGACGGACCAAGCTCTGTATTTCCTGACACACTGAAAAGTTTGTTGTTTTAGATTTGTTTGTTTTCTGGAGGAGAGACATAATTTCACTGTATAGTGCTCAAAACCTTCTTATAGAAGTGTGATATTTATTGTATCCAATTTTATGTTTCTCAATACAATCATGCGTTGTTTAACGATGGGTACACATTCTGAGAAATTGTCATTAGGTGATTTTGTCGTTGTGTGAACATCATAGAATGTACTTACACATATGCTGATGGTGTAGCCTACTACACACCTAAACTACAGGGTCTAGCTATTGCTTCTAGGCCAGAAACCTGTGTAAAACGTTACTGTACTATGTACTGCAGGCCATTGTAACACAATGGTAAGTATTTGCCTATGTAGACGTATCTAAACACAGAAAAGGTACAATAAAACTACAGTTTGTAATCTTATGGGACCACTGTAATACATGCAGTCCATCCTTGACAAAAATGTTATTATGAGGCACATGACTGTACTAATCTCCTGAAACACTGGCTTTAATCTCCAAGTTCCCACTTTTGAAACAGAGCAGGGAAAGTCCCAAGTGATAAGCATTAGCAGATAAATGCTTACATCCAGAGGGAATTGTAGACACTTTTAAGACCAACTGGAACTCATTTTATTAATGTGTGGGAAGTGTTTCCTTTTATAATCTATATTTCATTTAGAGCCATGTGACTGATAGTGGCAAGAAATTTGTGGTTAAAACGCAATAAATGAGCAATAGAATATTTGACCAGAGGGAAAAAAGATGTTATACTAGAAAAAAACATGAAAGGCATAAATAATATATTGAGAAGGTCACTCAATGTGAGCTATAAGACACCCAGAGTTATTGACATCATGCGTTATGTATGGACCTATTTTACAAACCACTGTTCTTCTTCCTCCCAAATGTACTCTGAATGAATGACAGAGAGCTCATGCTATTCCTCTTGTGCTATTCTGGTTGAATCTGAGGTTTGGTAATTTTCCTAACAGAAAAAAAATCAAATTCATAAAAAATGTTCTCTGACTACCTGGCAGAGGGCCTGAGACCATATTCAGGATGTGATACAACACAATTATTTGATTGCTTTCTTTTTCAACACACATTGGAGCTCTCCAAAATTAGTTTTGCCTCCATTCCAAACTCTGTTGGCACGGCTCTTTCCCAGGTCCTCTGATGAAGTGAAAGCATCTACTGCTGATGTGTTATCCAAAGAAACAGATGATACTAGTGAAAAGATTCAAATGGAAATTAATATGGATGTCGTGTGTGAACCTACCTTGGTGGAAAGGCTCAAAACCTCAAAACTATGCTCGAATTGCATGATTTAGTAATATTGACACCACAAAAAGCAACGTGAAAGAGACAGGTAAGTGAACACACTTAGGATAGGATGCAATGGCTGGAAAGACCATGCTACCTGAGTCCTGGCAGGGGCAATGCGTGTGTCTCCTGTCTCTCTCTGCCACATCAGCCTCTCCCACTGATGTGTGGTTATGAGGATCAGAAATAAAGTGATGAGGTTGCAGCAAGGGGATCCCAGAGAGAAGGTGCCCTGGGCCAGTGACACACTTGCTCTATCAAAGAGGTCCAGGGGAAGTAGGCTTGGCCACAGCTATGGCTTCCCAATCAGCCTGCTGAGCACCTCTTGGTTTTAGGTGCATTTCCTGGACATTAACATGTGGGATCAGAATGGGCATCACCATTGGATGGGCAATTTAGGAATGACAAAGCTGTCAGACCAGAGGGGCATGATTAGGACTTAATCTTTTCATCCCTTTCTATTTATAAATAACATTCATTCTTTTCCCATCATGTATTCCTTTATTCCATCTTTCTTTAATATGTTTTACAGATTACTAACTTACTGTCTATATTTAACACATCTTATGAATTCTGCCTGCCTCGCAAGCTATTTCCTTACTCATTATCTAAACTTAACATCCTGGGAGTTATACCAATATCTCATAAGCTGCTAGCTTGGTTACTATGTGCACTCGGTATTTCTTGTATGCTTTATCCCTCCCATTTGCTTTCTTCTATAGCAGAATTGAATATGCATTATACATGGACCTTCTCTTGTACCTTTTAACAGAACCATCAGAGAACATCACATTAGGCAGAGACAAAGCACAGTCTTCAGGCTCTCTCCTGTATTTTATAAACATTGATTCCTTTCAACAGAGTAAGAATAATTATTTTGGAGGTATTTTGAGTATTTGGGGGCTTGACCTGAAACAGGAAGAACTGATAACCTATGAAATCTCTGGGACTGTGAAATGTTTTAACTCTATTTTCAGGTTGTCTAGTTGAGCATGCACAAAAAACAAACTTTGGCCTGTTTTCCCTCAGAAGTTCACTTACGGCCAGGCGCGGTGGCTCATGCCTGTAATCCCAGCACTTTGGGAGGCCAAGGAGGGTGGATGAGCTAAGGTCAGGAGCTCAAGACCAGCCTGGCCAACATGGTGAAACCCTATATCTGCTAAAAGTACAAAATTAGCCGAGCGTGGTGGCACATGCCTGTAATCCCAGCTACTCGGGAGGCTGAAGCAGGAGAATTGCTTGAACCCAAGAGGTGGACGTTGCAGTGAGCTGAGATCACACCATTACACTCTGTCTGGGCAAAAACAGCAAAACTCCATCTCAAAAAAAAAAAAAAGTTCACTTAGTATAAAATCTTACATGTAGGTAGAAAAGGAGCCTGAGACCATCACAACACTGCAACAAGGTACAGAGTTAACAGAGCAGGATCTGACTAAGCTAAGGCTCTGGCAAGCACACGACTCAGCAGCGCCCGCATTGAGATGCCAGAAACAGAATCACTCTATTGCAGCTTCTGTGAGACGGAGACTCAGTCAAGGCAGCCACTGCCAGCTAATCGTGTATTTATGGCCATCTGTGCAAGAAGGGCAGGAAAACCTACAGAAAGAAAGGTAAGGAGGACCTTTGGCCTGTCTCACAAAGGTTTCCCCAAAGCTTAGTTTTCTCCAGTATGACATGGAGGATGAGTCCACACCCAGTCTCTGAAGACACACACAGCCCTAGCTTCAAATCCTGACTCTTTTTTTTGAGACGGAGTCTCGTTCTGTTACCCAGGCTGCAGTGCAGTGGCACGGTCTCGGGTCACTGCAACCTCCTCCGCCTCCTGGGTCCACACCATTCTCCTGCCTCTGCCTCCTGAGTAGCTGGGACTACAGGTGCCCACCGCTACACCCAGCTAATTTTTTGTATTTTTAGTAGAGACAGCATTTCACCATGTTAGCCAGGATGGTCTCGATCTCCTGACCTCAGGTGATCCCCCTGTCTTGGCCTCCCAAAGTGCTGGGATTACAGGTGTGAGCCACCGTGCCCGGCCCAAATCCCAACTCTTTAACACCTACTATCTGTATGCTCCTAAGCAATCATTTAATCTATCTGAGCCTCAATTTCTTTATTTATAAATGGATAATATAATAATATCATCCTACAAGGGTTGCAGTGAGGATTGAATAAAATGATTTACATAAGCTGGGCACAGTGGCTCACGCCTGTAATCCCAATACTTTGGGAGGCAAAGGCAGGTGGATCACCTGAGGTCGGGAGTTCGAGACCAGCCTGACCAACATGGAGAAACCCAGTCTCTACAAAAATATAAAATTAGTCAGGCGTGGTGGCGCATGCCTGTAATCACAGCTACTCGGAGGCTGAGGCAGGAGAATTGCTTGAACCTGGGAGGCGGAGGTTGCAGTGAGCCAAGATCGCACCATTGCATTCCAGCATGGGCAAAAAGAGCAAAACTCCGTCTCGAAAAAAAAAAAAAAAAGATTTACATAAAGGACATAGCCCACTTATACCTATCACATGTCACTTCAATGGTCATTGTAGTCACTGTTATTAAAAATCATTATTGTTGTGGTTGCTATTATTAGCAAGACCAGCCTTAGAGTGAGAATTATGTTATTTTAGGAGAAGAATTTCCAAAATCCACCCCCACCTACTTGCTAATGCCTTAAATCTCTTCAATGAAATAAAGCTTTTATTTTAGAATCAGCAAAGGATCTTAAAATGAGACTATTTCCCTGGAATTGTAACACATTGATTTATTTATTTTTATTTTTATTTTTATTTTTATTTTTTTGAGATGGAGTCTCGCTCTGTCGCCCAGGCTGGAGTGCAGTGACACGATCTTGGCTCACTGCAACCCTCGCCTCCCACGTTGAAGCGATTATCCTGCCTCAGCTTCCCAAGTAGCTAGGATTACAGGCACGCACCAACATTCCTGGCTAATTTTTTGTATTTTTAGTAGAGACGGGGTTTCACTATGTTGGCCAGGCTGGTCTCAAACTCTTGACCTGAAGTGATCCACCCGCCTCACCTCCCAAAGTTCTGGGACTACAGGCGTGAGCCACCGTGCCCAGGTGTGACACATTGACTTAAAATGTACACAAAGACTTAAATGTCTACTGTAAAATTCCTCTTCTGAGCGAAGATTTTTGAAAAGGATGTTGTATTCGTCAGGGTTCCGAAGAAAAACAGAACCAATAAGATATATATATACATATATATATAAAAGAAGAGATTTATTATGGGAATTGACTTAGGCAATTGTCGATCCCAAGAAGTCCCATGGTGTGCCACCTGCAAGCTAGAGAAATAGGAAGTCAGGGGTGTGAGAGTCCAAAGACTGAGAACCGAGAGCTCTGACCCAAGGGCAGGAGCCAATGGATGTCCCAGCTCAAGATGATAGACAGCAAATTCACCCTTCTTCTGCCTTCTTGTTCCCTTCAGGCCCTCAATGGATGGGATGACACCCACTTGCATTAATGAGAGCTGACCTTCACTCAGTCTACTGATTCAAATGCTAGTCTCTTCTGGAAACATCCTCGCAGACACACCCAGAAACGATTTTTTACCAGCTACCTGGCCATCATGAGCCCAGTCAAGTTGACGTGTAAAATTAACCATCACAGATGGGACTAAGGAATAGAACACACCTGAAAAAGGAGAGGATCAGAGAGAGAAAACTGCAGACTTTCAGTCAAGTACACAGTCTTTGAAATCAGACAAAATGGGGTTTGATTCCAGACTCCACCAACTGTCATTCTGACCCTTTCTAACATCTCTGACTTTCAACATCCTCATTCATAAAATGGGAATAATTATGGTACCTACCTCCTAGGGCTTTTTTGCTTCAAAGCATATGAAGTACATTGGCTGATATATAGTAAGTTCTCATTAAGGGTCAATTTCCCTTCCTGTACTTTTACAGTGCTGCCTGGAACTGACCCTGTTTTCTCACACTGGATTCTCCTTCATGGCTAGTGTTGGATTTATCAGCAGAAAGACACAAGCTTTTTTTTTTTTTTTTTTTTTTTGAGACGGAGTCTCACTCTGTCACCCAGGCTGGAGTGCTGTGGCGGGATCTCGGCTCACTGCAAGCTCTGCCTCCCGGGTTCACGCCATTCTCCTGCCTCAGCCTCCCGGGTAGCTGGGACTACAGGCGCCGCCACCTCGCCCGGCTAGTTTTTTGTAGTTTTTAGTAGAGACGGGGTTTCACCGTCTTAGCCAGGATGGTCTCGATCTCCTGACCTCGTGATCCGCCCATCTCGGCCTCCCAAAGTGCTGGGATTACAGGCTTGAGCCACCGCGCCCGGCCAAGACACAAGCTTTTAGGATTGGATTTATGTATGAGAGAAATAGAAAATAGAAACTGTATGTTGATGAAGCAATTTAGTTGAGAAAATCTAGACACTCCCACCCTGATACCACCACTAGAAAATAGCATCCAGACCTGGATGACCTTCCTAAGTCTTAGATCTCCCTGAAGTATAGAAAAGTCAGGCTGATTAGCAAATGGGGCTGGGAGCTCTGCTCTGTTCTATAGTCTGGAGTCCTCCCCAAGCCTCTGGGGCTTCCTCAAGAACCTGGGTTAAGCTGAGGGACTAGCAGTTCTACAGGCCCCCAAGATCCTTAGGATGATCTTTGAGCCCCCAGGACTAAGCTGGGGAAGGCGTGAGGTGGACGGAGACCAACAGGAGCTAACATCAGGGCTTTTGCATAGGTAAGGGTCCTGCTTCCACCACTTTTACACTACTGAATGTGCCCCCCAGGAGAGAGGGAATGGTATCCCACAGGTTTTGTGAATTGAGGCATTTCTAGTAGCTCAAATGTAAAAAGAGGATGAGCTATGCAGTCTGAGAATTCCAAGATTTGGGGTAGAGAATGCAGAGCAGGCAGAAGAAGCATCTTATCAACAACAAAGTTCTATTTGCAGAATAATAAAAATAATTAACACTTAGTATGTGCTCACTGTGTGCCTAGCAGTGCTCCAAAGGCTTACTTTCTTTTATCCTCACAATAACCATACAAGTATTTGGTAGTCTTCTCCTCATTTAAAAGTTGAGAAAATGGATGAACAGAGAAGTTAAGTAACTGGCTGAAAGTTGCACAGCCAGTAAGTATTAATAGTAATGGCAGGAGCCGAAGACACACTGGAGTCTAGGTGTTTAGCCACTGGGCTAAACCGTAAAGATAGCAAACATTGAGACCTAGGCTCCAGGCACTGCACTAAACATCTGTGTTTTGTGTGTGTGTGTTTGTTTGTTTGTTTGTTTTTGAGACAAAGTCTCGCTCTGTCGCCCAGGCTGGAGGGCAGTGGCACGATCTCTGCTCACTGCAAGCCCCGCCTCCCGGGTTCACACCACTCTCCTGCCTCAGCCTCCCGAGCAGCTGGGACTATAGGCGCCCACCACCATGCCCAGCTAATTTTTTGTATTGTTAGTAGAGACGGGGTTTCACCATGTTAGCCAGGATGGTCTTAATCTCCTGACCTCATGATCCGCCCGCCTCGGCCTCCCAAAGTGCTGGGATTATAGGCGTGAGCCACCGCGCCCGGCCCTAAACATCTGTTTTCCATGGATCATCTCATTTAATGATCATGGCAACCCCATGTGGCACCATTAAACCCCATGTCGCAGACGAGTTAACTGAAGTTTGGGTATGTGGAGTGACTTGTCCCAGGTCCCAGAGGTCTACTTAGTCCAGGTTTACAAAGAAGAAAGCTACTAAGTTGAAAGAACCTTTTGACCATTCCGTACCACAAACCAGAAGTTCTGGTTTGAGTAGACATGGGACAGTTTTTGCAGCATCTACCTCAAGGGAGCTTCATGATTGTTGTGTATGGATATCAGAGTATATTTAAACAAAAAGGATCTATTTCAGGAGACAGAGTTTTCATGATGTGCTTTTTGTTTCACTGTTCAGTAAAAATCTCATCTGTTTTATGCTGCATCACACCGTGATTTTACTTGTGCTACTTCTACCCAGATGTGAAAGACACTAGCTAATGAGGTCTGTGCTCACGTCAAAGAGGGAGACTTAATCATTCCTTAGAACTGTTCTATTGGCAACATTTTCAACTTCCTCTGATCATCCAAAACCCATCCCACCTAGTAAGTTTTGCCTGTAGTAAACGAATCCAGTTTTGTTACTGACAAAACAAAAAGCAACTCTTTTCTTTTTTTTTTTTGAG
>NW_012116266.1:5215245-5216463 GCF_000951035.1 Colobus angolensis palliatus
GTGCTGACATCGCCCCCATATGCCCAGCACCTTACCGTTGAGAACTTCTTTCCGGGGCTCAATAGCCCTTGGATAGAACGAAAGATTAGGAGCCAGAGATGCCAGAGAAAATCAATCTGCTGCCGGAGCTCAAGAAAAAGAGCAGTACCAATAAATGGTCTCTGCATTTTCCTTTTTTTTTTTCTTCTTTTTTTTCTTTTTTTGCAACAGAGTGTCGCTCTGTCGCCTGGGCTGGAGTGCAGTGGCACGATGTCGGCTCACTGCAACCTCCGCTTCCCGGGTTCAAGCAATTCTCTGCCTCAGCCTCCCAAGTAACTGGGATTACAGACATCTGCCAGCAGGCCCAGCTAATTTTTGTATTTTTAGTAGAGACGGCATTTCACCGTTTTGGCCAGGCTGGTCCTGAACTCCTGACATTGTGATCCACCTGCCTCGGACTCCCAAAGTGCTGGGATTACAGGCATGAGCCACCGCATCCGGCCCAGTCTCTGCATTTTCAAACCCCTTTGCTTCCACTTTCTTTCCCCAGGCCTTTTTCCTTCTCTCTCCTTTGTAGACCACCTTCTCTGTGCTTCACTTCCGGAAAAAAAGACCTCTTTCTATTCCTTGTCTGTGTTAAGTCAAGCGAAGGAACATTTATCTAAGGCTAGGCCCTATGGGGAATGCAGAAGTTGATGTGACAGAACTACTGCTCTCAAGGGATATACAAACCCATTGGGGAGACATGGTGAACACAAGGGTAATACTTAGGGACAGCCAGGGACAGCACTCATCTACTGATGTTTCCGGAGAATTCAGAAAGGCACTAGGGATGCTACTGGCATGGAGAAAGGAGCATGGGCTGGATCTCTGCTCCCACTCAGCTCCTTGACCAGGTGCCCTTGGGCAGAACACAAAATGCACATCCATGGGGGACAACCCTGGGAACAGTCATTACAATGTTCAGCCCATGTTATGAATGTAATTCACTGCAAATAGGCATGGTACAGAAACTGTCTGACACAGTCTAAAAAGGGAGACATAAATGTTGGTTAGTTTTATCGGGAAGACTTTGTGTAAGAGGTGGACTTTGGACTGGTGGGGTGAGCTAGAAGGTCACTACCCGGGATAAGGAGTGCATTCTGAAAAGAGAAAACTGTATAAGCAGAGACACAGGGATGAGAAGGAACAGGATGGCCAGGCACGGTGGCTCACGCCTGTAATCCCAGCACTTTGGGA
>NW_012116266.1:5216655-5221819 GCF_000951035.1 Colobus angolensis palliatus
CCTGGGCGATAGAGCGAGACTCTGTCTCACAAAAAAAAAAAAAAAGAAGGAACAGGAGTTCCCATGCTTCTTCAAGCCCTTTCTTTCTCCCTTTTTGCTCTCACGTGACTTCATTTAATTGCATTAATTCATCTTTTTGTTTTCCCAGATCCCCTTAATAAGGATAGGCAGGCACTCCGTTTGCATGAGGAAGCTTGTTCTGATTCTGTCAGTGCTAAACCTCCTCAGTGGTAAATAAATCACACCAGTCTCCATAGTTACTAACCTCGATCGTGTCATGAGCTTCAGACACACAGTAAAAAATAAAGATACTTGAGGCTGCACAAACATCAGACTTCGTGAGATTTTTAGGTGACCTCAACCCAGACAGCTCAGTTCCCAAAGTCTGATTTTTCGTAATTATTCTTTTGTTCTTTGTCTCTCCGTGTAACTGGTATTAAGAGACATGGCTAAAGTATGAGAGAAATCAACACCAATGTGCTATGACCAGTAGATAAACAGAATTAAGATTGACAAAAACATATCAATGAGTCATTCATCTGCCACTCAGCCTGAATAATATTTTTCAAATGGAATTTTGTTTTCAGATCTCAGCTCTAGTTAGCAAACATAAATAAAAACACAGCAGCAAATTTATATGTTTGTTTCCTTCCCAGTCTAATACAAATAAAATAACAGTTATGGAAACCAGTAAGATTGTCCAGTGTCTTTTTCCATACTGGAATCTTTGCTACAATATCCCTGAAGGACCATTATCTAGTTTCCACTGGAAAAGTTGGCAACTTTGGGGGGCTAGCCCTTCCAATATTAGAAAGTTCTTGCCAGTTTTTTTGAAAATTTTTTATATTGAATTTACTGCCTTCTGCTTCACTAATACTTATTGGCCCTAGGTTCACTTTCCGCAAAAGCACAGGATGTCTTACGTCATTGAAAGAACACTAAACACAATTCAAGAGACCTGCATTCTAGTCCCAGCATCTCCACTTAACCACCATGCTATTTAGAGCAAAATGAAATTAATCTCTTTGAGCTTCAGTTTCCTCCTTTATAAAACGGCTTACCGTTTTATAAAGGTCTACCTCACAAAGCCAATATAAGCATCAAATTAAATAAAAATAAAAGTGCTTGGGAAATTGTGAGGTGCTACCTAAGTTAAAATGTTACCATTATTCACACGTAAGTCCTCCAAGTACTTGAAGGCAGCTGGTATTCCCTTGGTCTTTCCTGGCATTATAGATTCTAAATTTATTTTCCATGCTAATTGTCCTAATCTACAAGCCTCTCACTTGTCTTTGTCTCTTTTAAGCTTGATTCTCAGAATAACACCCTAGGGATGGTAAAACTATAAGAAGAGAGTGATTCTTTTCCCTGGCCCCCAGGCTGAACACAATATAACACATCTATTACGTTGCATTGGTGCATCTAACAGCCTTTACAGACTGTTGCTATATATTAAGGTCAATTCATATCTCTCTTTTTTTTCCTTTTTTAATAGACTGTACATTTTAGAGCAGCTTCAGGTTCACAGCAAAATTGACTGAAAGGTACAGAGATTTCCCATATTCCCCCTGTCCCCACATACGCACTGCCTCTGTGTCTTTTTCACATGAGCTGCTGTCAAACAAGGCCTACCCCTTCCTGAACTCGTTTAAGGTTAGGGTTAACATCAATGAACACTTTTTTATTTATGTGCATTGACTTTACCTCTGTTGAATTTCATCTGATTGCTCTCAGTTCATAATCAAGGAATAGAGGACTATTCCATTATCCTTCAGCTACTTAGCTGACCTTTGCGTATGGAAAGGGGGTTTCTGCAGCAGTGAGTCACAGGAAGACTTTTGAGAAATCTCAAAATGTTCAGTGAACAAAAACAGTTGGAGAAAGATCTATGGATTGCAGAAGGAAATCTCCCTAACCAAAGTCTCATAACTAGTATTCCTGTGGTGAGAAAAGACTGTTTTAATAAGATTTTATTATTAAGATGGTTGATCTAGTAAAGTATTTTTAGCATTAATAGGTATCTCTGTTTCTAGAAAGCTGCAAACGTAATTGCAGTTCCAAAGTTTGAAAATATTTTTCTATGTTCTGAACATTTAACATGGATTTTTTAAAATTAAAACACTTTTTCAATAAAACAAGACCTACCAATGCACATTATCCATCATGTGAAGCAGGAGTGTGAACTTTTTCCAAAGGAGGCACCAATTATCGAGTGTAAAAGCACGGGTGTGCCAGGCGTGGCGGCTCACGCCTTTAATCCTAGCACGTTAGGAGGCTGAGGCAGGAGGATTGCTTGAGGCCAGGAGTTTGAGAGCACCCTTGGCAACATAGCAAGACCCTGACTCTACAGGAAAAATTTTTTTTTAATTATCCAGGCATGGTCATACCTGTCTGTTGTCCCAGCTACTTGGGAGCCTGAGGCAGCAGGATGGCTTCAGCCCAGGAGTTAGAGACTGCAGCGAGCTGGAATCACATCACTGCACTCCTCCCTGGGTGACAAAGCAAGACCTTGTCTCTAAGCAATAAATAAGTAAATAAAAGCATGGCTGGCAGTGCTGAAGGGACATGGAAAAACGCTACTTTATTTTTGGCCTCTCCTAAGAAATTTAGAGGTGGCCAGCAGATAGGACGTGGTGCCCTTCACCTTCAACAGGCAAGGTTTAACCAGGCATCCTTTGGGTACAAGTAACATAAACTCATTGCCAATGGCTTCTGCAAAAAGAGAATGCATTGATTATGCAGTAATTAAAATGTCCTGAAGTTAGTGTTAGCAATTCCATTTCTAGATATGTCCCTAGACCTGCATGAAGATGTCAATGGCAGCATTGTTCATGGTAGTCGGAGCTTTACTGAACCTAGGAGCTGCAGCCACAGTTGGGCCAATGGGTTATATACAGTAATGTGGTGAGAACTTTAAAACACAGTACTGGGTTAAAAACGAAAGAAAGAATCTCAGTGAAATCTGTAATACAATGCCATTTGTATTACCTTTTTTATTTAAACTTATACTAAAAACATATACACAAAACAATGCCAATATATATTATTGAGTATGTATGTATCTTTGAAAAATACATAAACACGTTTCAGTGGTGCCTGCCTGTAGTAAGAGGAGAATGAGAGAGGGAATGCTGGATGAAGAACAGTAATTTTTTAAGTGAGTGGTATCTTTTACACACCAAGTAGTGATGTATGTCAAGAACTGAGGAGTATGATTTACTCAACTCCGTGTACCATTGGTCCAAGACTTTTAAAAATAAAAAATAAAGGCCAGGCGCGGTGGCTCACGCCTGTTATCCCAGCACTTTAAGAGGCCGAGGCAGGCGGATTACGAGGTCAGGAGATCGAGACCATCCTGGCTAACACAGTGAAACCCCGTCTCTACTAAAGAATACAAAAAATTAGCCAGGCGCAGTGGCAAGTGCCTATAGTCCCAGCTACTCGGGAAGCTGAGGCAGGAGAATGGTGTGAACCCAGGAGGCGGAGGTTGCAGTGAGCTGAGATTGCGCCACTGCACTCCAGCCTGGGTGACAGAGCGAGACTCCGTCTAAAAAAAAAAAAAAAAAAATTAGGCGTGATGGCACACACCCGTAGTCTCAACTACTTGGGAGGCTGAGGCAGGAAGATTGTTTGAACCCAGGAGGTGCCGAGATGGCACCACTGCAATCCAGCCTGGGTGACAGAGTAAGACTACATCTCAAAACATAAAACAAAAAAAAAACAACAACAAAAACACAAAACGATACTATACTATAAACGATACTATACTATTTATTTTATTTTATTTTATTTTATTTTTTTGAGACGGAGTTTCACTCTTGTTGCCCAGGCTGGAGTGCAATGGCATGATCTCGGCTCACCGCAACCTCCACCTCTCGGGTTCAAGTGATTCTTCTGCCTCAGCCTCCCGAGTAGCGGGATTACAGGCATGCGCCACCACGCCCAGCTAATTTTTGTATTTTTAGTAGAGACGGGGTTTCTCCATGTTGGTCAGGCTGGTCTTGAACTCCTGACCTCAGGTGATCCTCCCACCCCAGCCTCCCAAAGTGCTGGCATTACAGGCGTGAGCCACCATGCCCAGCCTCAGCCTTCTTTAATATCCAAACTTCACTCTTTCCTCTTCTTCAAGTCTTCCTCTCCTACATTCCAGGTCAGGTCTTACTGGGTCCCAGTAACCTGCAGTAGAGAAGTGGAGCATGTTCTTATTCCAGCCACACCCACACCCCAATCACTCTGTGGTTTGTTGTTCCTCCCCAGTGAGGGGTAGAGGAGAAAGGAGAAGTGAAAAAGCAAAGGGTTCTTCATTATTCAGCTGGTGCTGTTTTCTTTGGACGTTGCTGTGTTCTGTGGGACAGATGTTCAAATGCCAGCTGACTCACTCTTGAAGGGAGCTTATGTGTGTTTTTTAGAAAAACCCTCAACCCCCACTGGGGATCTCCAACACGTTCCTTTTTTTCTCAGGTGGAAAGTATACTCCGCTGCTGACCACTAATGATCCTCCCCTAGCTCTGGGTCAGGCAATAATCCACCACACAGATAGTATTCTTGGGCAAGGTCTTTTCAAGATGGTTGCGTCTTCCACGGCGTCCACTCTAGTCTTCGGAAAACACAACACTTACCCTGATTACTGTAGAACTGTGGTTTACTCCCACTACAATCTCTGCTCTCCTCTTTGCTCTAAGTCGCCGCTCCAGCCAACCTCATGTCTAGACAAGGAACAGACTTCATACTCTATGCTCACAAACTTCAGGGAACAAGGTCAAATTCTCCTAAGACCACACAAAAACATGTACGTGAATGTTCATAGCAGCATCTTCATAGGAGTCCCAAAGTGGAAAAAATGCAAATGTCCATCAACAGAGGAATGGATGAGTAAAATGTGGTATATCTTTACAGCGAACTATTATTCTGCTGTAAAAAAGTGAAATACTGATACATGCTACAACATAGGTGAGCCCTGAAACCATTATACTTTTGTTTTGTTTTGGTGTTGTTTTAGTTATGTCTTTTGAGACACAGTTTCATTCTGTCGCTCAGGCTGGAGTGCAGTGGCATGATTTCGGCTCACTGCAACCTCTGCCTCCCGGGTTCAAGTGATTCTTGTGTCTCAGCCTCCTGAGTAGCTGGGATTAAAGGTGCATGCCACCATGCCAGGCTAATTTTT
>NW_012116266.1:5221914-5241638 GCF_000951035.1 Colobus angolensis palliatus
AGTGGCCAGATCTCAGCTCACGGCAAGCTCCGCCTCCCAGGTTCACGCCATTCTCCTGCCTCAGCCTCCTGAGTAGCTGGGACTACGGGCGCCGCCACCATGCTCGGCTAGATTTTTGTATTTTTTAGTAGAGACTGGGTTTCACCGGGTTAGCCAGGATGGTCTCGATCTCCTGACCTCGTGATCCGCCCGTCTCTGCCTCCCAAAGTGCTGGGATTACAGGCTTGAGCCACCGCGCCCGGCAAATTTTTGTATTTTTAGTAGAGACAGGTTTTCGCCGTGTTGGCCAGGCTGGTCTCAAACTTCTGACCTCAAGTAATTTGCCCACCTTGGCCTTCCAGAGTGCTGGGATTATAGGCATGAGCTACCACACCTAGCCTTGAAAACACTGTTCTCAGTGAACGAAGTCAGACGCAAAAAGTCACATATTGTATGATTCCATTCAAATGAAACATCTAGAATAGACAAATCCATAGAAACAGCAGATTAGTGATTGACAGGGGCTGGGAGGAGAAATGGGGAGTGACTGCTAATGAGTACAGGGTTTCTTTTGGGGATGACAAACATATTCTAAAATTAGACAGTGGTGATGGTTGCACAACTCTGTGAATATATTTAAAATCACACACCTTAAAAAGGTGAATCTAGTGGCATGTGATTATATCTCAATAAAATTGTTATTTTTTAAAAAATCTGCAAAGAACTTTCTTGTCTGAGGCGGGTGGGGGCCACAGGTTGTGGAAACTGTTTTGGGCGCCTGTTAGCAAGCCCTGATGTTAGTGTAGATCCTCTCCATGAAATGGGGAGGTACTTGTCCCTTATTGTGCTCTGCTTTGGAGTCTCAAGCTGAGACTACAGGAAATTCCCATCTAGCAATTTTACCTTGGTTCATTTTCTGGGCTCTCAGGATAATCAAGATGCTTATGGTGTTCTCACCAACCTCCGTATGGGATACTCGCTTCTCAAAATATTCAGCAAAGGAACAAATTCTTGCCTATACAGAAACTATCACTATCAATTCAAAAGCCAGGAACACTCCACTGCTTTGTGATCTCAGAAATAAAGGCAGGATTTTCACTAAAGAATGAGATGTTTTGTTTTGTTTTGTTTTGTCTTTCTTGAGACAAGATCTCGCCCTCAGACCCAGGCTGGAGTACAGTGGCTTGAACATGGCTCACTGCAGCCTCAACCTTCTGAGTTCAAGAGATCCTCCTGCCTCAGCCTTCCAAGTAGCTGGGACCACAGGCATGCACCACCATGCCCAGCTAATTTTTTTTTTTTTTTTTTTTCAGAGGAAGGGCTTCAACATGTTGCCCAAGCTGGTCTTAAACTCCTGGGCTCAAGCAATCCTTCCACCTCAGCTTCTCAAAGTGCTGGGATTATAGGAAGAGTCACTGCACCCTACCTTAAATAATGTTTTTCAAGGTACTATCTGAAGCCCTGTTACCTTAACTTCACACAGAGAGCTAGTTGCTTATTTTGCTTACTTTGTAGCGTCATGCAAATGTTTCCACAGTTGATAATAACAATAATTGCTATAGTTTTAGGAGAAATATGCTTTATTCACCCATGATTTTATTGAGGATCTACTATTGCCAGGCACTCAGGTGACTAGGGTGAATAACATAGGCAGCCTCCTTGCCCACACTGAGCTTGTCTCACTTCTGCCATCAGTTAAGTACTGTTTTCCAATGGTTCAGCCATGCTTCTGTCAGAGATTGATTACCAGTGATCAGGAGAAGATGATGGCTCTAGCAGATATCAAAAAGTGGTAGGTCGGGCGCTGTGGCTCAGTTCTGTAATCCCAGCACTTTGGGAGGCCAAGGCAAGCAGGGTGTAACCGTAAGAGTATCTGTTTTGCAGCACATAACCTTGAAGGATTTCAATTCTAGGGCTCACACCATGGTGTGTGTGGGTGTGTGTGTGCCTATGTTATATTTTAAATAGCTTAGCTGCTTCTGTGATTATGCTAGTTTTTTTTTTTGTCTGTTTGTTTTTTGTTTGTTTGTTTTTTGTTTTGAGTTGGAGTCTTGCTCTGTCACCCAGGCTGGAGTGCATTGGTCCCATCTTGGCTCACTGCAACCTCCACCTCCTGGGTTCAAGCGATTCTCCTGCCTCAGCCTCCTGAGTAACTGGGACTACAGGCGCCCGCCCCCCTGCCCGGCTAATTTTTTTTTTTTTTGTATTTTTAGTAGAGACGGGGTTTCACCGTGTTAGCCAGGATGGTCTCGATCTCCTGACCTCGTGATCCACCCGCCTCGGCCTCCCAAAGTGCTGGGATTACAGGCGTGAGCCACCATGCCCAGCCCACTACATCTTTTTGTTTGTTTGTTTGAGACAGAGTCTGGCTCTGTCCCCCAGGCTGGAGTGTAGTGGCGCCATCTCTGCTCACTGCAAGCTCCGCCTCACGGGTTCACGCCGTTCTCCTGCCTCAGCCTCCAGAGTAGCTGGGACTACAGGCACCTGCCACCACGCCCGGCTAATTTTGTTTTTGTATTTTTAGTAGAGACGGGTTTTCACCGTGTTAGCCAAGATGGTCTCGATCTCCTGACCTTGTAAGATGAAGAAACAAACCTTGAGAGTTTAAGTAACTTGCTTAGAGGCACGCAGTTCATAGTCAACAGTGCCAGAGCTGCAAGCAGTGCTTAATCATCAGTGTCTTATGCACTTTTTACTTTATTCTCCCACAATCTTTTTCTGTGCCATTATTTTCTCGTCTGTAGCATAGGCATAATAACAGTTCTGCCTACCTCACAAGATCGTTGTGAGAATTAATGAGACAGCATTACGTGAATGGGCTTTAAAACCCTTGCAAATGTCAGATGCTATTTAAAATGAAAATTATTTCTATCAAGAAAATAAATGCATACCATAAAAATGGATAATAAAGTAATTCACAAATGAGAAATACTCCGCAGATGACTTCTAGCACTTATAATTAAGTTTCCAATTAACTCTAAGTACCAAATAGAACTGAAGGGAAAATAAGATCGTCTTCTGCACATGGGGCTAAAAGAAATTAGCATGTGCCTAATGGAAATTAGGCAGCTACAGGGGACTGAATGAAAATTAGGTTATGTTGCTAAGAGCTGGGGATTATATTATGCCCTTTATTCCCCTTCCACTATTGACTCACTTTCATGACACCCTCGTCAGTAATGCAACTTGGAGGTTATTATTGTAATTGAGATGATTAGGTTTTCTTCTTCAAGACAAAAGTGGCCATGTTCAACAGAAGTGATTTCAGGGAAAGGGAAATTATTTGAGTTGACATTGACTATAATCAAGTTCTGGAAAACTCCAAGAAGTCAAAATGGGAATGGTGGGCAGCAGAAGGGAAACCATGACGTCCTAGAATGTTTAACCTGCATGCAAACACTAAGAATGAAAAATACGTAGAAAGTATTGAACTTGAAAGCCCAGAACCACAGTATTATGGCTTCATTAGAGTAATTTAGCAGCAGTTGGCAGCACACACAGCTGATTATTCAGGGAGGACTGGTTATTCAGGAAAATAAATTAGTAAAGGAATTTCCTTAAGTGGGGCATCAAGAAGAGAAAGTCTTCACATAGGGAACTTTGCAGAGACCAAGCCCCTCCTAATTACACATATGACTATGCATAGTTATTTATGATAAGCTACCCCCAATAGATACACCCAAAAGTTCCTTGGTAAACTAAACTAGGTCACTTGATGCGCAACATAGAGTGTCTCACTCAGCCGTTCTTCCTTGCCACCTTCTTACTTGTCAGTAGGGAAGATTAAGTGGTGGCCGAACAAGGCATAAGTGAGATGATAAGATCAAACACCTGTCCCTAAGGGCCAGGCAGCCATGTGGAAAATAGGCAATTAGAGACACCAGCCAGGTGGTCAGGGCATAGTGTCAGGAGAGTGGAATAATAGGCAGATGGGTGGCTAAATGCATGGAAGAAGCATAGCAATGGGGACTCCTAAAGCAAGTAATATTCAGAAACCCAGGCAGCAAGTAGGCCTGGCAGCTGGTAGCTGGAACCCTGCTTGGACAGTGGAGCTTATGGGTGGGCAGATTAGCAAGATCAAGGCAGAACTTATGTTCCAGAAGAACTGAGGGCTTGACCAGAAATTAAGGCAGAGACTAAGGATGCAGGAAAATAGGACAAAGACTCATTTATTGCAACAAAGATGCCAGGTAGAAATGTGACCCAAGGAAGAAGACAAAAGCTCATTACCGGAAGTAAGGTGTGGGCTAAGGCCTGCACTAATGCCGCACTGATGCTGAGCAGCCAAACTCTGGCTTTTTTTTTTCTATTTTAATTCTCCTGAGTTGGAAAATGTCCCCACACCTTGGACAGACCTGAACGGAAGCAAAAGTTTGATATTGCTAATTGGACAAGGTACTCCTATAATCCCCTGTATATAGCTCGATTGCTGCACTTATTTACTTAACAAATGTTTACATAGCACTTACTATGTTTCAGGCACTCCCCTACATAGTCATAATAACTCCTACAACAACCCTAGAAGGTAGGTACAATGACAGCTGCCACTTGACAAATAAGGAAACTAGGCATATAGAAGCAAAGTTGTTATGAAGTCCAAGGTCACACAGCTAGTAAGTGGCTGAGTAAGAATTTGTACCTGAACACACAGGCTCAAAGTCCATGTTTCTAACCATGACCCCACACCATTTTGCTACCTTTGTCATATCCACCTGTGTTTCTCTTCCCTTCTAGAGTCTAATATATGGTCATGAGGTGCTGTCAAGAATCCAGCCAGGCAAGGCACAGTGGGTAACATAGGAAAAAACAAAAATAAAGAGCTAGCCGCAGTGCTGTAATCCCACCACTTTGGGAGGCCAAGGTGGGTGGATCACTTGAGACCAGGAGTTTGAGACCAGCCTGGGCAACATGGTGAAATCCCATCTCTACTAAAAATACAAAAATTAGCTGATTATGGTGGCGCCCACCTGTAGTCCCAGCTATTCATGAGGCTGAGGCACAAGAATCACTTGAACCCAGGAGGCAGAGGTTCCAGTGAGCTGAGATCGTGCCACCGCACTCCAGCCTGGATGACAGAGCAAGACACTGTCTCAAAAAAATAAAATAAAATAAAATATTAACTGAGAGTCTTAGTTACTTGGGAGCCTAAAGCAGAGTTGTGGGGAGTGGGGAGAGTTGGGGGGTCACTTGAGCTCAGGAGGTTGAGGCTGCAGTGAGCTATGATGGCACCACTCCACTCCAGCATGAATGACAGAGTGAGACCCTGTCTCAAAAAAAAAAAAAGAAGACTTCCGATCATGTTTACATTCCCAGTGCTTAGTGCAATGCCTAGTATATAGTGGGCCTTAATACATGCCTAAGGGATGAATTAATAAATGAATATGTGCTCCACATATTAAATCCACAAACTGCAGGTCCTTGACAGAGAGAGCAACAAGCAGATACTGGATTCACTTAGCATAATCTGCAACACTGTGTGACAGAAAGCAGCCAGCCTCCAAGACAAGAAGTGGCTACTGGAGCTGTGCGGAGGAGGTGATGGGGATATGGCTCATAGCAGAGGCTGTGGGTCAGTACCTTAAAAAAGTAGCTGAAGTCAGAGGAGGCTGGGGCACAGGAAATGGTTGTACAATGATCTGCTACTTATAAATGCCCCACCTCCCACTCACTGTGGTATTTTAGAGGTTCTGCCCCACACCTGAGAGAATATATGGATTTAGTCAACCACAACTTGTGTACGGAAATGATTGTTGCCATAGATCATTATCAGTAGTTTCACACGATTGGCACACGACCACCTACGATTAAGAGTCAGCTATAATAAGTTTGAATTCAACCATCTAAAGGACAGAATGATATTTAAATATAGAACTGATCTGCCTAACAGTATAAAAGCCAGGAAAGTCCCTTTTGAGAAAAATCTTCATAAATATTTGAGCCTTTTTTTTTTTTGGCTTTTATACACAGATATGGATACACCTAGAAGTAAAGGTGGACAGATGGCACATCCACACATTTCTCACTCCCTTATAAATCCCTCTCCAGCCAGAAGCATCAAGCTAGACAATGAGTCAGTAGTCAGTGAGCATCGCTTATAATTTCAAGAGAAGGAGAAAATGAAAACAGCTAACATTATTGAGCACTTACTTGTTCCTGAGTATTAATCTAAGTGCCTCACATATATTAACATTGAAACCTCACAACAATGCCCATTTCACAGAGGCAAAGAAAGTATAGTGAACTTACGCAATTTGTCCAGGGTCTACTGCCAAACAATTGGTAGAGGCAGGATTCAAACTGAAGGCGTTTTGGCTCTAGAGACTATGCTTAGAACTATAACTTATATAAATAATCCACTTCGTACAGCTAGTATTTGAATGACTAGAATGAAAAACTGGTTTCTAATATCCACACTCGACTCACCTTCAGACACCCATTTGGAGCCCATGAACTGTGCAGATAAATGCTCATGACTGTGCTAAATTACCCAGGTTGCTTATCCTCTTGGTTTAAGAGATGCAAAGGAGTGTAAGCATTTCAAAGGGCTTCCATACATGCAAGTATAGTTTCAGGACAGAGCCTTTTCTGGTTAGAGGTGGGGCAAAAAAAGATCCAAGACATGTTCTGTCCAGGATATGACAATGAACTTTGCTCCATGCTACTGGTCAGCACAATCTACTACTTAAATCGACTGTTGTTTTTTTTTTTTTTTCAAGCCACTACTACCATGCCTGTAGCTCTCCAACATACTTTCTTTAGGTGAAATTTATTCTAATTAGAGGATGTCCAGACAGGACTAAGAAGCCTTTGGCATTGAATTTCTATCTTGGCAAGAAACCAGAGTAAGAAAGTCCTCCTCAGCCAATGAGGACCAAGTCCATCCAAAGCAAACAGTTCCCATAACTGTTTACAGTAGAACAAACGTCTTCCTTTAAACAGGACGAATGTGGAAAATCACCCAGCTAGACATTGCTTGTTATTTTAACACTTTCGAAATTCAGGGAGGAGAAAGATCTAGCCCTCTAGTCAAAAGATCTAACCCTCTTCAAGAGGGAAGTGCGCAAATTTGGAAGCCCATCGAATATCCTATCAGAGGCTAGAAAGATTTCACTCTTTCTCTAAAAGCCCCTTTTTATATAATCACTTAAACTGTGATTATGTTTAATATCTCTACCTAAATAGCACCTCCTGGCCCGGCTTTGAAATTCTCCCCGCTTTTCTGTGATACTACCCAGAGGAATAATTTGCCTGTGTTCCTCTGGTCTGGCATTGGCAAAACCAGCAAAAGACCATGGTGAGTTGCCTCCTATTCATTGGCTTCCACTGCTGGATTATCCTAGTTTTATTGGTTATAAATAAAGACTATTACATTATTGCTGAAATATTCTGAGACAAACAGTAATATATGCTAAATTGTTATTATTATTTATTTATTTATTTTTTCGAGACATAGTCTCACTCTGTCCAGACTGGAGTGCAGTGGCCGGATCTCGGCTCACTGCAAGCTCTGCCTCCCAGGTTCATGCCATCCTCCTGCCTCAGCCTCCCGAGTAGCTGGGACTACAGGCACCCGCCACCATGCCTGGCTAATTTTTTTGTATTTTTAGTAGACATGGGGTTTCACCATGTTAGCTAGGATGGTCTCGATCTCCTGATCTCGTGATCCGCCCACCTCGGCCTCCCAAAGTGCTGGGATTACAGGCATGAGCCACCATGCCCGGCCACGAGGTCAGGAGATTGAGACTATCCTGGCCAAGATGGTGAAACCCCGTCTCTACTGAAAATACAAAAATTATTTGGGTGTGGTGGCACGTGCCTGTAGTCCCGGCTACTCGGGAGGCTGAGGCAGGAGAATCGCTTGAAGCAGGGAGCTGGAGGTTGCAGTGAGCCCAGATCCCGCCACTGCACTCCAGCCTGGGCGACAGAGCAAGACTCCATCTCAAAAAAAAGAAAAGAAAAAAGAAAATATTTGCAAGTATTCACAGACTGAAGTCTGAAATGTGGTGAGCCGAAACAAGACATCTGGATGATGTGCAAGTTAGTGGACAGTTTCATGAACCACAGGGTAGGGGGTCAGGTTAAGGACTATGACTTAGGCCAGTAAATGAATGATTTGAATGAAGCTACATGGATTTGAACTGTTGTTGTTGTTTTCTAGTTTCCCAAGTATCAGGCATCCCTGATGCGACCTTGATTGAGCCTTTACTACTTTAAATTCAGAAATGACTAGCCCAATTAAAATAATTGACGGTATTAAATGTATTGGGAATAGCAAAACAATATTCGATTCTTATTTATAATGGGACCTGTTCCAGAAATGAAAAAGACAGTATACAAAGAGAAAAATTACCCACTTCAATCTCCATGTGGCTACATTATTAAAAGGGAGTGGGTTGGTGGGGCGTGGGGTGGGTAGCATGAAACAGCAATCTTTAACAGGGTTTTACTTATTCAGGTTTAAAATAAAGTCGGCATTCATTCAGATGCCTTACAGGGGTTAATTCATGATTACTTGAGATCCTGACAACTAACGACCCAGGAAAAAGGAATGATCATGGGAACCCCTGGCTTCACCCTTCTATGTGTTCAGTTAAGAATGAGAAGGCCCTTTGGCATCATGTGCCTTTCTTTGCCCCAAAGTGAAAGGCTGAGAGTAGACATCAGTTCTGCTGTCAGATTGGCTAATGAATGTGCTGGCATGCGCCAGCGGCAGCTGCACGTGCTTCCAGAAAACTCTCCTCCCCACAAATCAGCCTTTGTATTCCTAATCCTGGGAATCAGAGTGCCATGCATGGAACTACAGCCGCAGCTATATCAGTCTGGGAAATAAACAGTACTAACTCCAGGCCACAGAGCTGTCAATCTGTTTATAATTCCAAAAAGCCCTAAAAATGCTAATATATACCTTTGTATATGTCTTTTACATGAGGATTGGTTGAAACATAAAAAGTGTGCTTTACTCAGATGTTGCTGTTCTATTCTTTTTTAAAGTATAGAAGATAAATTGTAAAGAGTCTTGGCTATTTTTTTAAAACATAATTTTTAGTTTCTTTTTGTTGTTGTGTTTTTGTTTGTTTTTTTTTTGAGACAGAGTCTCACTTTTTCGCCCAGGCTGGAGTGAAGTGGCACGATCTCGGCTCACTGCAACCTCCGCCCCAGGGGTTCAAGTGATTCTCCTGCCTCAGCATCCTGAGTAGCTGGGATTATAGGCACCTGCCACCATGCCTGGCTAATTTTTGTATTTTTAGTAGAGACGGTGTTTTGCCTTGTTGGCCAGGATGGTGTCAAACTCCTGACCTCAGGTGATCCACCCGCCTCAGCCTCCCAAAATGCTGGGATTACAGGCATTAGCCACCACACCTAGTCTCAGAATTTTTAGTTTCAAACAGAGGGGAAGCATTAAAAAGAAAAGTTTATAATAAATGCTAGATTATTTGCCATTACAAACAGAATTTGCAGGCATATGCAATGAATGGTTAATACTCTAATGTCTATTATTGGCATGTTTTTATTTTGTTTTATTAAAACAGTCCATATTTGTCTCCACTCGCTATTGAAGGAAATCAAAATATTTCACCCCAGAATATATTTATTTGACATAGTTTGTGATGGCTATTCAGAAGGCCTGCAGACAGAAGTAGCCCTGCAAAGCTGTCTATTGTGGGGAAGATACGCATCTGGAAGATACGCATTGCTGCAGCCAGGCTTTCTCTGAGACTTTCCCTTGGCTGGATCTAGGAAAGAATAACTGAAGTCTGACACTTTCAAAGTTCTGAAGGAATAATTTACCTTCTGTTCTCTCTGAGGGCTGCTACCCGGCAGGCAAGACTACCTTTGCTGGCCAGGCCTCCTCTTCTCCCCCTCATATAACTTGTTTTGTCACCATACCCTGTTTTACCACAATCCAAGCCCCCATTCTTTGTGTAAGCTCAAGATGGCTTATAAGCTTCTGAATCCCATTGAGAGATCAGGGTAATCACTCTGCAGTTCTCTTCCGTGTACATATTAATACATTTATATGCCTTTCTCCAATTAATCTGCTTTTATGAGTTGATTTTTCAGCCAACCTTCAGAGGGCAAAGGGGAAGCTTTCCCTTGGCCCCTACACTGTCACTTCATACCCTTATTTACAGAGCACTGTCATAATCATTCTATTAATCATATGATTAGTACAAGTCCTTGATTCTGTACACAATATTTTTAGACAATGTTGAACAGTGATTGCAGTATTTTAGTAATTTCATAAATGTAGAGACCTCAGCTTTCTCTCTTGGGCTACATTAAATACATTCACATCAAACTAGAGCTGCAAATTTCAGTTTGAGTCAGTTGTGTTTGTTTTCTGTTTATTTATAAACCCTGCCTCTTCCCAGAAAGGATTTGAGGCTACTCTTACAGTTGGTTAGTCTCACCAGTCCTTCTGAGACCAACTGTTGGTAGAAACCAGTATTTCTGGTTCCTTACTGCCTGTGGAACCTTATGAGTGCTGATTCATAGCAATCAGGGACCTGTGCAGACTGGCTCAGATAACCACCAGTAGAACTGGACATGCTGGTTTGCTTCATCAGCCAACAGTAGTGCCAGCCAAGGTCTTGAACTCTACAAAGGCTATGTCTTTCTTATCAGTATAGAATAGGCAATCACTTCC
This sequence comes from Colobus angolensis palliatus, assembly GCF_000951035.1. Lineage (NCBI taxonomy): Eukaryota > Metazoa > Chordata > Mammalia > Primates > Cercopithecidae > Colobus > Colobus angolensis. Next base: position 5,232,542 of record NW_012116266.1, read on the forward strand.
ACCTCTATCCCTTACTCTACTAGGAAAAAATATACCCAGCTTAAGAAGAGTTTCTCAAAGACATCATGTCCTGGGCTCTGACTGTCAAATGTCAACATCGTCAACATAATCATACTGCGGCCCACTCACAGGATACACATCTGTGTTCTGTCATCAGTGTACTTTCTTTTCATACAGACAGTTTTCCAAATCTAGCCTTCCCGTTCACGTATTTCTACTGTTCATTAGGAGCCAGAGATTTTCAAGGGAATACCCTGCTAAATGGCTGGATGGGTGATCAGTGTTTTGATAGCCCAGAGACACAATGTTCCTTCTGGGCTATGAACTTGTCACCCCTCATTTAACTCTGGACAGTTCTTATATAAGGGCTTTCAGAGACAGGGAGAAAGATCTGACTGCACAGAAACTGGGGTTGATGATCCAAGTGGCGATTTCCTCCCTTGAGTAAGAATTAAATCAACACACTAGTTGAAACATGACCAGTCCTGGCATATTTTGATTTTCTGAAAATACACCATTGCTTGAAACCAACACCATGGTAGTTTCAATGTTTTCAAGGAAAACTTTTCCTCTCGAAGGGATATTATTTCTTTTCTTCCCTCAGAAAGTCTTTCATGAAAGAAAGAAAATCCATGTTCCCAGATCCAGTACAATATCTGGTACATAACTCATAGTGGTATCAATAAATGTTAAAGGAGTGGATGAATGAAAGAATTCATGAATAAATGAGTCTCCTTCTCTTTAACTGCCCCCCTGCCCCTGCTTTTATCTCCAATCTCTTGAATATCCCTTCTTTAACTCTAAATACTTCAAACTGTTAATCCACCAGGTAAGGGCTTTTATAGAAGAGTTGTCAAATTGAAAAAGTGAAAACATCTTCAGGAATAAGATAAAGTCAGACTGTCTCACTGTAATCCCTTACGGTGTTGGAACATTCCACTTTCAGTGTTAATTTCAATAAATAAAAATAATTATCTAATTTTATCTCAGTGATGTTTCCATTGTTTATTTTTTTACATATAGTATCCATGTAGAGTGTTTACTCTTACATATGTCAGGAGGGATTGTTTATCTAATTATCTGATCTCTATCAGCACTTAAGGTTGTAAGAAAAATAATAATGTAGCAATATTGTCTATCTACATACCTTCAATCCAAAGAAGAAAAATAGCCTTAAAAAAGAAGATAGCATTTACAATGGTGCTAGAAAGTCAATAAACAGATTATATATTCTCTCTGTGTATTTATTCCCATCCAAAAGATGTCTGTCTATCCCCACAGGACTGATTTGAGGTCAAAAGGGAGCATGCATGCAAATGGCTTTGAGAGGTACAAAGCAATACAGAAATAAGAGATATCATGGGCATGTCACTAGTCCCAACTATTAGCAAGACTGAGACAGGAGGACCACTTGAGTCCAAGAGCTGGAGGTTAGCCTGGGAAACATAGCAAAATCCTGTCACTAAAAAATAATAATTTTTTAAAAAAGAAATAAAACATACTATTGTTGCAATCTTCTTTTGTTTCCATAATCATCAGCTAGTTAATTCTACTGAAGAAGGCAAGAGGGAGGTTTGTCATATAGTTTTTTAGCGATAGTCCCATTGTTTCATCTGTAATCACTCAAAAACACCATCAAAGACAAATGCTTGGAGTCCAAAGAGAAGTGTACACCAACCCAAGTGCCCATCAATGATAGACTGGATGAAGAAAATGTGGTATATGCCATGGAATACTATGCAGCCATAAAAAGGAATGAGATCATATCCTTCGCAGGGACATGGATGAAGCTGGAAGCCATCATCCTCAGCAGACTAACACAGGAACAGAAAACCAAACACTGCATGTTCTCACTCATAAGTAGGAGTTGAACAATGAGAACACATGGACACAAGGAGGGGAACAACACACATCAAGGTCTGCTGGGGGATCAGGGGTGAGGGGTGAGGTGAGGGAACTTAGAGGACAGGTCAATAGGTGCAGCAAATCACCATGGCACGTGTATACCTGTGTAACAAACCTGCACGTTCTGCACATGTATCCCTTTTGTTTTTAGAAGAAATAAAGAAAAAAAGAAAGACAAAAATTTTAAAAAAAAGAGAAGTGTACAAGTCAGGAGGAGAAATTGGCACTCCAAGACAGAAAAATCAATAACTAAAGTAGCTTCATACTAAACCCTTTGAAGTGGAATCTTCTCTGCTATGTTTCCTGATCTACTCCAGACATCCACCACTTCTGGTGCCTAGTGATACCTGGTTGCTATTCCATTGTGTTAAAAAGTGTGAATAGCAAGTGTGAAGACCAGCCACTCCATTATCTCAAAGAAGGGTTTACATTAGCATGTGTGAGAAAGACTCAGATAACCTCCCCAAATGGCAAGTGTGTGTGTGTGTGTGTGAGACAGAGTTTTGCCCTGTCACCCAGGCTGGAGTGCAATGGCGCCATCTCAGCTCACTGCAACTTATGCCTCCCACGTTCATGTAATTCTCCTTCCTCAGCCTCCTGAGTAGCTGGGATTACAGGCACCCATCACCACACCCGGCTAATGTTTTGTATTGTTAGTAGAGATGGGATTTCACTATGTTGGTCAGACTGGTCTTGAACTTCTGACCTCATGATCCGCCCACCTCCGTCTCCCAAACTGCTGGGATTACAGGCGTGAGCCACCATGCCCAGCCAGCAATGTTTTAATGCTTAATCCATTATGGAATAATTTTCTCTTGCTGTTGGATTACTTCCCTTACATTAAAGCACAGAGCAGTTGTCCTAACAGGAAAAATTGTGATCTTTGTGTCATTTGTTTTGTATACTTCAGCAAATGTTTAATAATTAATCTAGCTTTTACCCTATCAATCGCTCTCTTATCAATCGCCTTCTAATCACTAAATCTAATTTTCTTCTGTCCACATCCTTCTTCGAGCTTTCAATTTGCAGTCCTCAGTGTTGCTCAACCTCTTCCTGAAATCCTCTCTTAAATGCTATCGCACTGCACGCTCCAGTTTCTCCTACTACTCAAACCATTCATTCAGGATCTTATTATCACTTCCTCTTCTTTCTCCTGTCCTCTAAAACTGTGTTTTCCCTAAAGGTTTCCAGTGCTCTTTTTCTCTCTATGTAGTTTTTCTTGGTGATCTCACCCCTTCTACAACTTCTACTATGATCCCTGCATGTCTAGCCACATTCCCAGTTTCAAATTCTCTCTGGACAGGCTTTCACCTACCTCCAAGACATCATACCCACCATATTTCACTGAAATCCCAAACTTGACACATTCACAGGCAAACATGCTCTTCCTCCCAACTTCCCTATTTCCATGAATGGGGCCACCATCTTCCCAGCACCCAGATTTTTGAAGACACACACCTATTTCCTCCATTTAACATTTCCTGGACATTCTTCTGCTTCAAGTTCCCATGGTGTATGGCCTGCAGGCTCACTTATGGCATGGAACGTATCTCCCTGTCATAGCACGTAGCCTCCCCCGTAATCTAATCAACTGCCTTTATCTTATGTTCCCTACCAGATATAAGCTCCTTAAGAAAAAGACTATGCTCTACTCAATTTTGTATACCCTGCAGAGTCTAGCTCAGAGTCTCGTACATAGTAAGTATATTTAGTTAAAAAGGTAAAAGTGAGCATAGTTTCATATATTTATTCACATCTCCCACTATCCTTTGCCATCTACAATCAGTGACACTGAGCTAAAATTCTGTCACCTCAATACTCTGGGGAAAACAACCAAAGAAACATTCTAAGTAATACTATAACATGTGGAGTGCTCACTACACTGAATTTATTGTGTGTGTGTGGCCCACATTTTCAGTCATTGGTACCACATGAAAAAAAAATCTATATTTGGAAGGGACACAAATGTGTGGGGAAAAATTCATGTCTCATGTAAAAGCTATTCCCTTGGTTTGCTTCCTCAGTAGTGGAATCCCTTCTCAAGTTCCCTATAATTTGCTTGTCCTGTTATTACTCCCACACTTGGTTATGGGAGCTCTGTGTTGGTAAAAAGCTACATTCAAAACACTGCAAGTTTAATTCAGTGAAAGCATGCACCTCTGAGGGTGAATCATCATTGCAATTGTGCACCCGCTCCTGCTTTCCTGTTCGCTTCACCAGCTCTGGGGTTGGTGTTACCTGAACTTAACTAAGCACATGCAACAATTTTTGAGTTTAAGGGTTTTTTTGTTTGTTTGTTTGATAACAGAACCAGCACCATCATGGAAGGCAACATGGTCAAGCTGTCTGATTTCCTGGTCTGCATTCTAGTGCCAAATGCATGGCTTTAAATCCACCACTAGGAAGACAGCAGATGTTGGGTTTACTGTAGCCTGGGGAACTGAAAAGAAGCTTGCACTAACCTGCATTCTGCCACAGAGGTTTAAGAAAATTTCAACAAATCATTCCACTGGTCTCATATTGCTGAAAGGGCTATAAACATATAAATGAATAGAGCTCTACCTTTGTCCTAAGCATTTTTCCAGATTTATCATTTTTATTTTATTTATTTATTTTGAGATGGGGTCTCATTCTGTCATCCAAGCTGGAGTGCCATGGCGCGATCTCAGCTCACTGCAACCTCCACCTCCTGGGTCCAAGCGATTCGCCTGCCTCAGCCTCCCAAGTAGCTGGGATTACAGGCACATGCCACCACACCTGGCTAATTTTTGTATTTTTAGTAGAGACAGGGTTTCACCATGTTGGCCATGCTTGTCTTGAACTCCTGACCTCAGGTGATCCACCTGCTTCGGCCACCCAAAGTGCTGGGATTACAGGTGTGAACCACCACGCCTGGCCCAGATTTATCATTTCATGGGGAAAAAATATTCTATCCTTGCTTAAGGCATTTTCAAGAGAACTTCATCCAGCTCACAGTTTTTTGTTTTGTTTTTTTTAAAATGTCTGGCTAGTGGACGACATAAAACTAACACATATATACCAACACCATTCATCTGTGAAAACTTTAATTTATTAATTCAATCAGGAACGCTACAACTGCAGAATTAAAAATGCATTTACAACTCAAATTTGGTTCACATTTAATGGTGGACAACATCTCAAGCTAATTTAATGTTTGGATATTCACCCGTTGTTGAACATTGGCTGAAAATAGATTTCGCCCTGAAAGAGTGCTACCAGATGTTTTTAATAAAGCAAAGTTCAGGTGGTATCACTCATCTGTTTACTGCTCCTCACTTCCTACTGCCTGAAGTCTCATTACTTCTCCTACCTTATTTCCAACCCTTCCTCTTCAGACTCCCACATCCAGACAACTGAATAATTCACTCTTCCCCCTCATGGATTTTTGCTTCTACGGATTTCATATGTGTGATGTGCCCTTCTCTGATCTCACTCTCTAATCTCAGTTCAAACGTTACCTCCTTCAGAGACCATTCCTTGACTCTCCTTCTGACCAATTATTCTCTTTATCTGTACCTCTCAAATAATTTTTATCACTTTCTGCTTTATATTTTTCCTGTTATTTCTGCCTATCTTGGTTTCCTCTGCTAACACGTAAACTCCCTCAAGGCAAAATCCAAAGAGAATTCATTTTTCTATTTTTAGAGCATATGCCACAATTTTTACATATAGAAGTCATTTTTTAAATTTTTTTAATTTTAATTTTATTTGTTTGTTTATTTATTTATTTATTTATTTATTTATTTATTTATTGAGGACTCTTGCTCTATTGCCCAGGCTGGAGTGCAGTGACATGATCTCAGCTCACTGCAAACTCCACTTCCCAGGTTCAAGCAATCCTCATGCCTCAGCCTCCCAAGTAGCTGGGATTACGGGCTCGTGCCACCACACCTGGCTAACTTTTGTATTTTTAGTAGAGACAAGGTCTCACCATGTTGGCCAGGCTGGCTCGAACTCCTGACCTAAGGTGATCTGCCCGCCTCAGCCTCTCAAAGTGTTGAGATTACAGACACAAGCCACTGTGTCGGGGCAAGACATCAGTTAATATACCTTGGAATAAAAATACAGGCCAGATGCCATGGCTCACGCCTATAATCCCAACACTTTGGCGGGGCAAGGCAGGTGGATCACCTAAGGTCAGGAGTTTGAGACCAGCCTGGCTAACATGGTGAAACCCCATCCCTACTAAAAATACAAAAATTAGCCAGGCATGGTGGCAGGTGCCTGTAATCCCAGCTACTCAGGAAGCTGAGACAAGAGAATCGCTTAAACCCAGGAGGCTGAGGTTGCAGTGAGCCAAGATTGCACCACTGCACTCCAGCCTGTGTGACAGAGCAAGACTCCATCTCAAAAAAACAAAAAACAAAAAAACCCCAAATGCTTCCAAAGTTATAAATGAGAGTAGAAAGTCCTTGGTGGTTTGACTACACCTTGCAGGTCAACCATCTATGAGTCCTCCCCTTAGGTTAACCATCACTGACACTATTAACGTGGTCTCTTAAGACTTTCTTTCCTTGTAAGGAGCCACTTCATGTTTGTCCTGTGCCAGGCTTCTTCATTGTCACTGGCCATTCATCAGCGTACAGTGGCGTTACTACATAATTTCCATAAGCTGCATCATAAACAAGCATGAGGCACATGTTTTCTAAGTTTCCATAAAAAAAGAGCAAAAAAGGCCGGGCACAGTGGCTCACACCTGTAATCCCAGCACTTTGGGAGGCCGAGACTGGTGGATCACCTGAGGTCAGGAGTTCGAGACCAGCCTGGCCAGCATGGTGAAACCCTGCTAACCCTTTAGTAGGGTGAAACCCTACTAAAAAAATACAAAAGTAGCTGGGCCTGGTGGTGCACTCCTTTAATCCCAGCTGCTTGGGAGGCTAAGACAGAAGAATTGCTTGAACCCAGGAGGCAGAGATTGCAGTGAGCCGAGATCACACCATTGCACTCCAGCCTGGGGGACAAGAGCGAAACTCTATCTCAAAAAAAAAAAAAAAAAAGCAAAAACCTACCAGTAAAATAGCAATTTCATTCATTCTTTCTAAGGCAATGCCAGCAATCTTGAAGCAGCCAGCACAGTCACTAACGTCTTGCCAACTCTTCTTACATTGTCACCTCCACTGATATCAAAGCCAGGCATCATTGTCTACTATTTATTCAGTTGCCACAAAATGCTTGGCATCATACTAAGCCTTGAATAAAAATGTACCTGAATTGTCAAGAGTACAGTGCTTAAGTTCTTGGAATTTTCTCAGACCATGTTGGCATGAACTGTCATGAATAGGTTATAAGACCGAATTTTCATAAATGAATTAGAAGTTAAATTTCTAAAGCAGTTACCTTGGAAGGCAGTGTAAGTCCAATAATGTTGGCATTGCCTAAAGTTATCTCAGAATTCCACTTTTGATTTGTTTTTAAAGTCAATTTATGTGCCATATTCATCATAATCTTTTATTTTATTTTATTTTTTACTTATTTATTTGAGACAGAGTGACTGATCCTGGCTCACTGCAACCTCCGCTTTCCAAGCTGTTCTTGTGCCTCAGCCTCCCTAGTAGCTGGGACTACTGACACATGCTACCACACTGGGCTAATTTTTTGTACTTTTAGTAGAGATGGGGTTTTGCCATGTTGGCCTGGCTAGTCTCGAACTCCTGGCCTCAAGTGACCCTCCCAAACTGTTGAGATTACAGGCGTGGACCACCATGCCTCGCTTTTATTCTATTTTATAGTTATCATATTTTGTTTTGTTTTAACCTCAAGTGGAAGTATCCAACTTGACTATCAAGACTTGACTTCATATTTCTGTTTTTGTTTTTTTTTTTTTTTTGAGACAGAGTCTCGCTCTATAGCCCAGGCTGGAGTGCAGTGGCACGATCTCAGCTCACTGCCAGCTCCGACGCCCATGTTCACGCTATTCTCCTGCCTTGGCCTCCTGAGCAACTGGGACTATAAGTGCCTGTCACTATGCCCGGCTAATTTTTTTGTATTTTTAGCAGAGACGGAGTTTCACTGTGTTAGCCAGGATGATCTTGATCTCCTGACCTCGTGATCTGCCCGCCTCGGCCTCCTAAAGTGCTGGGATTACTGGTGTGAGCCACCACACCTGGCCAACCATTGGTTATTTTTTAAAATCACATTCATCTTCAAAAGATGAAGATTTTTCATAACTGAGGATATTGCAAAGAACATTCCAGAGGCCCTAAAGGCTACTCTAGAAATACTTTGAATAATAGCAGCATTAATAGAATAAATGTATAATTTTACTGGGAAGGGAAAAAACTTATGGCCAGGCACAGTGGCTCACGCCTGTAATCCCAGCACTTTGGGAGGCCAAGGCGGGCAGATCACGAAGTCAGTAGTTTGAGACCAGCCTGGCCAACATAATGAAACCAGTTTCTACTAAAAATACAAAAAATAGCCAGGCGTGGTGGCTCGCACCTGTAGTCCCAGCTACTCAGGAGGCAGAGGCAGGAGAATAGCTTGAACCCAGGAGGTGGAGGTTGTGATGAGCTGAGATTATGCCACTGCACTCCAGCCTGGGCAACAGAGCGAGACTCTGTCTCAAACAAAAAAAAAAAAATTAACTTATGTAGGAGCCAAAACATTGAATCTGAGGTCAAACTGGACTCAGTAAAACCTTCAAACATATCTCACAGGAGTGGAGTTGGTGGAGAATGGTCCACAAATGTTAGTTGTTTCTTATGATGGGGTTTAATTTGGTTTTGATGCTATAGGATCTCTCTCTTTTACACCCGAAGTTTAATGAATTAATGCCTTCAACATGGATGTTTTGCATCTTTGCAGACACTCTTCAAACCTGGCACATAAGCACTTGAACCTGAGCTCTACTTGAATCTGGGGACATTAAGGTGACTCAATCCCTGCACCCTACAGGGCATTTGAGATGCCACAGCTGGGTCACACCATTTGCCACATTATGCTGTGACATGAGGGAAGATCAAGGACCACAGGTAGAAAAATAGACCCAGTTTCTGGTGTAATGTAAATGTATATTTTGCAGGCATGTGTTACAAATACCTTTAGCCTTTTTTTTTCCCCCTTGAGATGGACTCTTGTTCTGTCACCCAGGCTAGAGTGCTGGAGTACAGTGATGCAATCTCGGCTCACTGCAAGCTCCACCTCCCAAGTTCAATAAATTCTCCTGCCTCAG
>NW_012116266.1:5242358-5246057 GCF_000951035.1 Colobus angolensis palliatus
ATGGGGTTTCACCATGTTGGCCAGGCTGGTCTCAAACTCCTGACCTCAGGTGATCCTCCCACCTCGGCTTCCCAAAGTGCTGGGATTACAGGCGGAAGCCACCGCGCCCAGCCTAGGTTTTTCAACTGCTTAGTTGAGCTAATCGAATATGAGGACCCTACCTAGGACCGTAAAAACATCTAAGTTATGAATGGGCTAAAGAAAGTCCCACAAGTAATATACTGCAATTGGAAATGTACAGAATTATTATTATAAATATTATCTTTTTATAAATAATGCCTTAAGAAAACATATTCAGTATTATAAAGGTAATTAATTATTTGATGAGGCATTCTAAATCTAAACTAATTATAGTAGTTCCATTTACCATGCACCTATTCTGTACCCATAGTGCATACTTGCAGGTAGCTATTAAGTGTCCTCATGTGACATGTGGAGTAAATGAAACTCAGAGGCACACAGCTGGCAAATGGCAAGGTCTATGATGTGTGTCTAGATCCAACATGAAGGTCTTCCCTGATTTCTGTAAATCCATCTCAGTCCTCAAGAATAATAGGGCTGGTAACAGGGGAAAGAAGAAAAGAAGAGAAGGAAGGGAATAAAAGAAGGAAAAGAAGAATGGGGGAAAGGAGGAAAGGAAGGAAGGAATGAAGAAAAGAAAAGAAGGGAGGGAGAGAGGCTGCAACGTCGTATCCGTGGTGGATACCCTATCCATGGTTTGAATTATTCCATCTGTGAACCCACAACCCATATACATGCTATTAGTTTTTGTTTTTGCTGAGCCCAAGGGAGTATAGAGCCATTTGCCAAAGTGAGAAGATGGCTGAGACTGGTATAAAACAATGCTAGCTCCATATATTATGGTCCTTGTCTTCCTGGAGTTTATATTCTGTGAGAGAGTATGTCTGTTTTCTCACTAACATGTCCCCAGCATTTGGCACAGTGCCCATCACAAATTGTGCCCAATAAATACTTGTCGCTGAAAGTATATTGAATGGAGTATTTTGAGGGAATATGAATAAATTTGAGGAAGTGGCTGCTTGAAACAATCGAAGAGCAACAGAAACTGCTCCTATACAAAAGAACCTCTCAGAGACATTCTACCACTCAGAGGCCTAACTGTGTTAATATATTTCTCTTTGAAGAGGTAGGCATAGCAGTCATTCACACCTTGGTGCCAATGTGTTTATTAGATAAGCATCTTTGTGAGGGGGGAAGGGGATTAGAAAGTAAAACTAAGAAAAAGTAGAGAGGGGCCAGGGTGGTGGCTCATGCTTGTAATTTCAGCACTTTGGGAGGCCAAGGTAGGCGGATCACCTGAGGTCAGGAGTTCCAGACCAGCCTGGCCAACATGGTGAAACCTCGTCTCTACTAAAAATACAAAAATTGACCAGGCGTGGTACCGCACACCTGTAATCCCAACTACTAGCGGGGGCTGAGGCAGGAGAATCGCTTGAACCTGGGAGGTGGAGGTTGCAGTGAGCCAGGAGAGCGCTGTTGCACTCCAGCTTGCATTCATTATGATAACCCATTTCCTCTTGCTTCTCCAACTTCGTTCCCACTCCACTTTCAACTTTTAATGAGTCCTCTTCTTGGGCAAGACAGTCCTTTATTAAACAAGACTGAAAAGCGTCTGGTAGCATCATCAATGCTACAGTAAGAAGGTATCTCTTTTCTTGGTCAATAGCTACCTTTATTTGGACCAGATGCACACAGATCTGATAATACTACCAACAGTCAGACCAATACAGTTTGTGAACAAAGTGGACAAAAACAGAGAGAACTGACTGGGACCTGTTGTTTACTATCTTTTTTTTTTTTTCAAGGTTGGCCTTGAGTACAGATTTAGAGAAAGATAATGGAACACCAAGCACTAATGAGCTTCTTAACCTAGGTTTTCTAATCTAATCTTAGCCTAGGTTTTGAATCGCCATTCACTGTTTACTATTTTAACCATTTAATTGTATAACAACATCTATGTCTGAAGCCATGATTCTTAACAAATTATTTTCCCGTGTACTCAGAATATAGATATGTAGAGTTATTCGTAATGGAAAACATGATGCAAGATAATTTGCGTTCTTTAAAATAGAAATTGGTTTGTCCCAAGGCTTGACTGGTATTATGTGAAAAGTTCATAAATCTTCAAGTCCTAGTCCTGTATTTATTATGTGTTTGACCTTGAACAAGTCATTTCTCCTTGTCTGTAAAATTTCATAATAATGCATACCTCACAGAGTTGTTGGAAAACAAAAGGTGATAACGTGGGTAACTGCTTTGAAAACTATAGAGCTCCGCACAAATATAAGGTACCATTACTGTTTGAAGAAGCAGTATTATAGGAGTTAGATAAATTTGGGTTCCAATCCTGGTTCCACCACTTTAGAGCTGTGTGACATTAAGCAGTTATATTATCCAAATTTTCTTCATTTGTTAAAGTAGAGATAATAATATATCTCCCAGGTATGTTGTGAGGCTAAAACAAGAAAATGTTCCTGGAATACTGCCTGGAACATAGTAGGTGCTCAGTAAATGTTAGCTCCCTTTCCTTTCCCTGTTGCAGTTTTAAATGCCTGTATTTTCTTTAAATCAGAATAACTTCCACCATTCTTTGTTGCCCAAGGATATCCAAAATGAGGCATGACAATAAAATGAAACAACAAAGCAACAAGTCAACAATATGTTAAATATGATATGAGCAATATGATAAATCATGGTATTTTCCCATCTAGTCATACTCTCTAATTTTGCTGGAACCATCAACAGCAAATTGCATCAAATGCCAAACAAACAGTCAAAGAGACAGCATGAGGCAACCGTAGCAAGGTAAACCAACTTGGAAAATGACCATAAAAACATGAGGGATAAACCTGAAAACATCCTTATTTATACTCAAAAGATAATTGCAAATTGCTTAAGCAAACAAGTTATGTTCAATTAGATTCTTGAAATTTTACCAGACAAATGGTTTTGGCTTCCTAAAACCTTGTGATGCCCTGAGCTAACACTTTGTGATGCACAAAGATATTGTGCAATTTATCTGGGATTGCTTTTTACCACAAACAGTCCAAAAAATGCATAATATTGCATACTCTGCCACTAAGCTCTACTGTGTGTTAGTTCCTAATTAAGGATGCAGACAGGCTATGCAGTAACGATGATTGATGTCTGCTGCATGACTTAGTGAGGAGCAAGGTGAGAATGAGCATTAGCTCCAGCCCACAGGAGAAAGGAGTAATTGCTATTGCTCCCTGCACTGCAAGTCACATCTTCCTGGAATTACAGAAGAGGCACTTAAGAATAGAGAATGATCTTGCATAAAATTACAGTTTTGCTCATCCTGAGGAACAATCCTATGAAGCACTGTTTTCCATTAATTTCGGTATGTAAATTAATGACAATGTAATTCTTATTTCATTTAAGTTGGGACATCAGAACACCAACAATAATAATAATGGTTTATTTTTGACTTACTGATATGGACTTCTTTTCATCTCCTGTGTTTTATACTTACCTTTGTGTCTTGAGATTTGTTAGTCTTTTAGTCTCTACTTACACCTGCCAGCATGAAACCAGCTATTTTAATGGTAATGGTAATAACTGTCCTTGAAATAATGAGAAACAGTTAATGACTAAAAAGCAAGGCCAGGCACGGCGGCTCACAGCTGTAATCCTAGGACTTTGGGAGGCCAAGGCGGG
>NW_012116266.1:5246334-5261337 GCF_000951035.1 Colobus angolensis palliatus
TCCTGTGGCTTGATCTCTCAGTAACCCACTTCTTTCCTCAAAAATGAAACATTAATTACCACCAATTAACAAATGCCAAGCACAGGTAATACATGCAGCTGTACCAGATATCATGTTGATTTCACAGCATAGGGAAGGTTTGCCAACAGAGACTGTTCCTGTTATTTCCTCAAGAAGCACAAAAAGGGGTCTTTGCTTAAAAGGAGATCTGTATTCTATCCAAAGCTAATCTTACAAAGCAGACTTTCTAAAAAGTGTGGATTCTTATCTATGCTCTCTGACTTATCCAACTAAGAAATAAAAAAGTGGCTGGGCATGGTGGCTCACGCCTGTAATCCCAGCACTTTGGGAGGCCGAGGCGGGCAGAACACAAGGTCAGGAGATCGAGACCATCTTGGCTAACACGGTGAAACCCCGTCTCTACTAAAAACACACAAAAAAATTAGCTGGGCGTGGTGGCAGGCACCTGTAGTCCTAGCTGCTCAGGAGGCTGAGGCAGGAGAATGGCGTGAACCCGGGAGGCGGAGCTTGCAGTGAGCCGAGATCGTGCCACTGCACTCCAGCATGGGGGACAGAGCAAGACTCCGTTTCAAAAAAGAAAAAGAAAGAAAGAAAAGAAAAGAAAAGAAAGCAGAAGTGAAATGAATAGAAGAGCTCATTTATATATAGAGAGAGAGATGAATAGAAAAATGTGAGTACATGTGTTGGATGTTTCTATGGATTGAAAACGTCTGGAAGGATATAAAAAGAGGGTCTTTGTATATCTTCATCTATTTATATTATTTGCCTTGTTCACTTATTATTTTTTTTAAACTGAAAAAAGCGGGGACAGCTTGAGTCTATAGTTCTCCAAACTCTGCAAATCAGTTTTACCCTATTGCTGCTTTGATCAAGAGCAAAAACTATTCCAATACGAATTCTGTACTTGTTTGTTCTTTCCCATGGAGCATGCTGGTGAATGGACAGAGGCAATAGGCCTGGCTTCTTTCTAATTATGACATGAAGTGTCAGAAAAGGTGTTTAACTTACATTTGCCTAATGATTTTCAGAAATCAGAAAGAACACAATATCTGGACTTCTTAAGGAAGCTAGCTGGTTTTTTAAGGGCCAGGGGTGGTGGTTGGATAAACTGGCTCTACCATTGGAAGGGGTCCTGAGTGAATTGTAATCAGCCTCCGGTAAACTCAATGCTCCCTTTAAAGGGCAATTTTGTCCCACCCTGAAAAGAAAGGAGGGAGGAAATCAGGGATGTAGAGCCCCATAGAGCAGGTGAAATTGAGGCTTTCTGGGCTATTTCATGCTCATAGAACAGTGTGTCATTAAAGAGTAGCTTCACAGATATGCTTTTAATAATTTAAAAGCTGAGTACAAGCCAGGCTAGGTGGGGCTCAAAGTGGAGCAAATCTAACCACAGGGATTTTGCTCCTTGATCAGGAATGACCAATCACCTGAGGCAACTCAAGACCAAGCACAGAGCTGAGCAGGAGTTAGAGAGTTGCTTTGGGAGCAGGCCTTCAAGCATTCTCCCTTTGCGGAGACAAAAATGTCAGGACAGGAAGACTCACTGTTACACTTGCCCAGTTTACCTCACTCTGCCTGCTCTTCCTTAGTAGAGATGTGGAAATTTGGAATGGAACAATCCCCTCATTCTACCAATATGTAAAGACAGGCTGGGTAAGGGGAGTGATTTGCTCAAAGTCACACAACTAGCTATTAGCAGAGTGGTAATTAGAGCTTTAATGCCCTTAGTCCCCTGGCCAGCTCATTCTACTGTATCAGTGGCCTCCTGTGCTTAGGTCTCCTAATGTTTCCCAAAATGAATGAACTGCTTATTCCTGAGGTGCTGTCAGCAGACAATGGTCCAATGTTGCATTTCATCCAGAGGCTCCTACATTTTAATCTGCCACTCCTGAAATAAAATATTTTACTTCAAAGGAGTGAATATCAAATGATGAGAAGTCTAGAGTAGCACATCTGTCTGTTACCAGGGCTTCCCTTTATTTCTTTGCCTGCATCCACTGAGATTACACAGCCAGCAGTGATGTTAACACATTTGTGTTTAATTGAGTTAGAGGGCTGATGGCATGAGTTTCCATAAGCAGCTCCAGACCTCAAGGTTGCACAAATTATGTATGATTTTGTAACTAGTGGAGTTTCAGTATTCTTTTTCTGAGTCAGTTTTATTACTTGGAAAGTACATAAAAGAAGTATTTTTGTTTTCAGAGACACAATTTTAAACTCAGATGTTTAGAAAAATGTCTCAAAAAACAACTGCAAACAGATACGAAATTATAACTAGATAGGAGGAATAAGTTCTAGTGTTCTATACCACTGTAGAATGACTATAGTTAACAATCATACATTAATAGTTTCGAATAGCCAGAAGGAGGATATTGAATGTTCCCTACACAAAGAAATTATAAATGTTTGAGATGATGGATCCACTAATTACCCTGATCTAATCACTAAACATTACACATAAGGAAACATCACTATGTACCCCCATGAGTATGTACAATTGTCAATTAAAAAATTAAATTTAAAAAACTGCAGACAAAAAACAGACATTGCATATTAGCATTCTCAAACAGAATGGGGAAAAGCTATTTTTTTCAATAAAGGATTTATTTACACATGGAGAAGAATGACTACATATTGACACTGTTCTTTACTATAATTAGAATCATATACACAAAAATTTATTGACTCTAGATGTCAGACAAAAGCAAACTTAAAGCACTTCCCTTTCATCTGTACAGTAATAAATGATGCCTTACAGTAACGTGTTATAAATATGCAATCCTCATCATTCTGAATTAGCAAAAATTATCCAAGATTCTTCATCTGTAGAAAGATGATCTCTAAGGCTCTCGAGCTCATAGGCTTCTCTTTCTTCCATGGGGAGGGGAAAAAGAGTTTGCCAATTAGCTAATTGCAATGAATCAGTGGCAATATGACTTTTACCTTAGGCGATTCTTTTCTATTTTGCCATGTTAATAAAGTCCCTGGACTTAAATGAAAACCCAGATGGTTTAATTTGTACCTTAAGAAATAGGAACAAGATTTTTTTCCTTATAACAAGCCATTTACCTCAGAAGGCAGGATATCTGAGACACTTCCAGATCTTTTTATGCTGTTTTTATAGCTTCCATTGTGTTAAAGTGTATTCACTAACGATTCAAATAGAGTAGTGTCACAGAATAGATCCCCTTGTAGATCATGTGGTGTTCAAGAAACATAGAAAATCATTTTTGGTAAGAATATTGCCTTCCCAAAGCAATACGTGAGTTCTACTCCCATAGAAAAACAGAAACATTAATGCAGAAGGTTACATTCTTTTGACCATTTCTGTCTTTTCCTTCCTATCATGCTTGACTTTCTTTTTTTTTTTTTTTAGACGGAATCTTGCTCTGTCACCCAGGGTGGAGTACAGTGGTGTGATCTCGGCTCACTACAGCCTCCGCCTCCTGGCTCCTGTGATTCTCCTGCCTCAGCCTCTCAAGTAACTGGGATTACAGGCACGTGCCACCACGCCTGGCTAATTTTTGTATTTTTAGTAGAGACAGGATTTCACCACTTTGGCCAGGCTGGTCTCAAAATCCTGACCTCAAGTCATCTGCCTGCCTCGGCCTCCCAAAGTGCTGAGATTACAGGTGTGAGCCACTGCGTCTGGCCAGCCTTCAAAATAAGTATTGAAGAGTGTTAGTTTGTTTAGTATACTTCCCACACAATTAAATGCATAGCTTAGGTGGAAGGAAACTTACTACCATCCCAAATTTTGGATTGCAAATATAATTACAATGCTAATGGGGGGAGAACAAACTCAATAATGCCCTATAGCTTCTGCGATGGTTTGAATACAGTTTGTCCCCACCAAAACTCACGTTGAGGCAATCTGTTGTGTTTATCCTGAGGGCAAAAGGGATTCATTGAATGGTTTTAAAATCCAAACTTCTTACTATGCCACACAAGAGTTTTCTTTGGCCACTCCCTATTTTTCATGTAATACTATACCTAAGTAATAACAAACCCTTATCATTGTGTTATATGCCAGGCACTATTCTAGGCGATCTAAGCACTTGTATATATCAGGTGTATTACTCCTCACAGCAATCCTATAAGGCAGGTTCTATTATCATTCCTATTTTACAGATGGAGAAACTAAGGCAAAAAGAGATTCAGTATCTTGCCCTAGGTCACAGAGCAGCAGTCAGAATTCAAACTTAGGTGGTCTGGCTTTGAGATCATGATCTTAACTACTATGTTATGCTGCCAAATAGAGCTACTTAATTGCTCCTGGAAGATGCTGTGCTTCACATATCCTCTGGCTTACATACACACACACACACACACACACACACACACACACACACTGTCTCTCTCTCCTTCCCTATGTGCTTAGGTAACTCCTACTCATCCTTCATCTTTATAAAGAAACCAACTCTTCTGGGAAGCCTTTTCTGACCACTCGCCCACCTCCAACCCAAGGTTGGTGCCCTCCCAGGGCTCCAAGAGTCCCATGCATGCCCCTGTCACAGTCATGGTTGGTCGCTGGTTAACTTGCCCATCTAACTTTCTAAATCTAAAGGCCCTCAAGGTAAGGACTGTGTCTTGATATGATGTGTCTCCAATTCTTCACACAGTGCCTGGCATATGGTAGGGGGTGGGTGGTAGGGGATGGTAATTGCTGAATAAATACAAGAGTGTTAAAATGGCATCAGCAGACAGGCTGGTTTGAGGCAGAGTTGTCTAGATACTGGCCTAAGACTCTTCAAATTCTCCCAGCCCTGACAGAGAGCTGTTCCCAAATATAAACATAGGGTTGAGCCTACAAGTGAGGGCTTCAGGATCCCAGCTGTTGGAGCTAAAAACAGGAGATCGCAGAGAGCCAGGAGAAGACTAAGGCATTAGCCCTGATGGGAGCCTGAACAGATCTTATAAAATGGATTAGGCTGTAAGAACAAATGAAAGCAGATAAGCAGGAAGGAGAGCAAAGGATTAGAGAGAACATTATTCTGGGAGGTTAGAATCAAGGGAGGAGTGTGGGAATTTGATATAGAAGCTTGATCTAAATTTAAACTAGACAGTTTAAAGTTCCCAACCCCACACAACTGATTTGGAAAATGCAACCAACCCAGATAGTAGTCATGGTGCATTTAGAGTAAGCATTTTTGTGTGATTTGGAATGTGCTCTGCTAACTTGTAACTATTCAGTTATTGTAGGTCTGGGCAGACCTGGTATTTTCTGTTTCTTTGCCACTCTAGAGAGAGTTGGAGTCAACATGGCAAAAGATAAAACCCCTGTTCTAGCTGAAGTTCCATTAGCAACCCTTGGGTTATGCTTTCTGGGTGAAGATTGATCTTAGGTTATAATTACTCCATTCACTAACTCTCTTAATAGGATGCCTGAGGCCAGGTGCAGTAGTTCATGCCTGTAATTCCAGCACCTTGGCAGGCTGAGGCAAGAGGATTGCTTGAGCCCAGAAGTTCAAGACCAGCCCAGGCAACATAATGAGACCCCCATCTCTACAAAAAATGTTTAAAAATGTTAAATTCGCTGGGCATGGTGGCATGTACCTGTAGTCCCAGCTACTCAGGAGGCTGAGGCTGGAGGATTGCTTGACTCCAAGAAGTTGAGGCTGCAGTGAGCCAGGGTTGTGCCACTGCACTGCAGCCTGGGCAACAAAGTGAAACTCTATCTCAAAAAAAAAAAAGATTATTAAAAAAATAAAAATACATAAAAAGCACTTCTGCCTCAGCCTCCCAAGTAGCTGGGATTACAGGTGCCCACCACCATGCCCGGCTAATTTTTGTAATTTTAGTAGAGATGGGGTTTCACCATGTTGGTCAGGCTGGTCTTGAACTCCTGACCTCATGATCTACCCGCCTCTGCCTCCCAAAGTGTTGGGATTACAGGCGTGAGCCACAGCGCCTGGCTAGAATTACCTTTTTTTACAATTTTTTCCTTATACTTCTGTCATGTCCTTCATTTCCACATAGCGTACTTTTAAATGTGATTTAAAATGATTCGAGGATCACACAACTCTTTTCTAAACACTAATATATATGAAGCATTCAATAGTGACAAAAATGGCCTCCAATACTTTTTTCTAGCTATAAAAGTGTGTCATTTCATACTGTGCTCACAGCATATGTTGAATGTGCACAAGGAAAAATAATGTCAGCCAAATTTCTATTTAATTGATACAGAATATTCACTTATGTAAATGTCTGCCTTTGGCTTTCACATCAAATTTATAATGCAGTAATTTTTGGATAAAAGACACACTTTAAAATATGAAAAAAATCATTTGCCCAAGGATTAAAATGGAAAATAAAAACTCCTGAGTTGGCACTGAAGTCGAGCTCCTAAGAAGTAAAAGTAAATGGAGTTAGGACATCACAAACATGAGGAGAGAGGATAAGACTTCCACTTCCTCCTATTTGAGAAAGAGATCGAAGCAACAATTTGGGTGAATTATCTGAATTTGCTTATTTTGTAGGTTTCTGTCATTAAGTAATATGTGCATTTGTATTGTCATCATTATTTTAGTTAGCAGAAATAGCAATTAAGGCTGGGCACAGTGGCACATAACCGTAATCCTTACCCTTTGGGAGGCTGAGGCAGGAGGATCACTTGAGCCCAGGAGTTTGAAACAAGCCTGGGCAGCAGAGTGAGACCCCTTCTCTACACAAAATTGAAAAATTAGCTGGATGTGGTTGTGTGCGCTTGTCCCAGCTATTTGGGTGGCTGAGGTGGGAAGATTGCTTGAGCCTAGGGGGCCAAAGCTGCAGTGAGCCTGATTGTGCCACTGTACTCCAGCCTGGGCAACAGAGCAAGACCTTGTCTCAAAACAAACAAACGACAACAACAACAAAAAGAAATAGAAATTAACAATGATGAAATAGTAGCTTACTATGTAAACCTGGACCAGTTCTGTTTGGAATGAAACTGCTTACTTCTACATAATTAGTAATAATAATAATAGATAATAACAAATAAATAATAACTTTTCTACACACTTTTCTACATAATAAGAAGTGTGCACTGTGCAACTGAAAAGCAATATTCTTGAGTAGAATAAATGACATTTGCCTTTAGAGTCCCTATCTCCCCCCTCCCTTTTTTTTTTTTTTTTTTGACAGAGTCTCACTGCTTCCCAGGCTGGAATGCTGTGGTATGGTCTCAGCTCACTGCAACACCTGCCTCCCAGATTCAAGCAATTCTCATGCCTCAGCCTCCTGAGAAGCTGGGACTACAGGTGCACGCCACCATACCTGGCTAATTTTTTTTGTATTTTTGGTAGAGGTGGGGTTTCGCTATGTTGGCCAGGCTAGTCTCAAACTCCTCACCTCAGGTGATCCACCCACCTTGGCCTCCCAATCATCTCCCCTTTTAATAAGACTCATTCCAGTCTTCCTGCTCTATGTAGACCTCTCTTCACCTCATCATCCACTTCAAGGAGTCATAGCTCTCACCAAATCAGTCACTTAGGCTTGTTAATTAATTGGCCTATCGCTCTGGTATGAATGAGCTTCAATCAAGGTATCTCTTCAACGAGGAATTTGTCTTTTATCTCTAATCGTCAATGAAAAGAGCTGTCAAAGAAAGGAATTACAGCATAATCAAGCAGGTAAAGAGATCTTTGTGGGGCCAGGGAGACTCTGGCATGGCCTATGCCTACTCTGAATGAAGAATTAATTATTTTCCTGTATGATAAATGTGTCAGGGTCTCCACAACTAAATCCTTGTTCCTGACCTTGAAAGAACGACGACTTTAGACCGAGGATTCCTCTGACAGGTGGAGGACAAGCCTCCTCAACCAAATTACCGAATCTCCCTGAGAAAATGGTCACTTCTGTGCAGCTCCCATTTAGCCTTGAAGATAAGGCCTCCCTTTTAGTCATGTTTCTGATCAGATTTCTGTTGGAGCCAACCATTTGGTCAATAGCTGAACAATGGCTGAAGAGCTCTTTGGGAAACCCATGGAAAGAACCAAATCTGAAATAGAGTAAGGTCTTTTTAACAACAAAATGACTTTGCATGGGTATAAAGTCAACCAACTAGGTCAGACTTTCTAGTAATGAAACTTCAGTAGGATTTAAACTTTGTTAGAGACAATTCACACCTCAGTAAGCTCTTTCTGGATGAAGCTCTATGTAACCTAGTAAATGAGAGCTTTCTTTGGGTGGGCCTGGAAGTTTGATATCAAGAATAACCAGCCTGTAATCCCAGCACTTTGGGAGCTGGAGACAGGAAAATTGCTTGAGGCCAGGAGTTTGAGACCAACTTAGACAACATAGCGAGACTTTGTCTCTACAAAAAATAAAACATTGGCTGGACACAGTGGCACATGCCTGTAGTCCCAGCTACTTGGGAGGCTGAGGCAGGAGGATCACTTTAGCCCTAGAGTGAAAAGTTGCAGTGAGCTATTATCATGCCACCTGCCACCTGCACTCCAGCCTGGGTGATGAGTAAGACCCAGTCTCAAAAAAAAAAAAAAAGAATAACCAAAGTCAGGGGTGTAGTCATCTATCCAAGATGGAGCCCAGGCAGTCATCAGGGTCCCTCTGTATCCTAGACCTTCTCCCTACCCACTCTGACACAGGCTATGTCCTCACTTCTCAATCCTAACTTTACCCCCTTCCTTTTTTTCTTTTCTTTTCTTTTTTTTTTTTTTTTTGAGACGGAGTCTCGCCCTATCGCCCAGGTTGGAGTGCAGTGGCATGATCTTGGCTCACTGCAACCTGTGCCTCCTGGGTTTAAGTGATTCTCCCGCCTCAGCCTCCCAAGTAGCTGGGACTACAGGCGCCTGTCACCAGCCCAGCTAATTTTTGTATTTTTAGTAGAGACAGGGTTTCACCATGTTGGCCAGGATGATCTCAATCTTTTGACCTTGTGATCTACCCGCCTCGGCCTCCCAAAATGCTGGGATTACAGGCATGAGCCACCACGCCCGACCTACCTCCTCTGCCTCCCAGGTTTAAGCAATTCTCTTGCCTCAGCCTCCCAAGTAGCTGGGATTACAGGTGCACGCTACCACACCTGGTTAGTTTTTGTATTTTCAGTAGAGACAGGGTTTTACCATGTTGGCCCGGCTGGTCTCAGACTCCTGACCTCAAGTGATCTGCCCACCTTGGCCTCCCAAAGTGCTGGGATTTTAGGCGTGAGCCACCATGCCCAGCCTCTCCTGTATACTTTCTACTTTTTAATAAGAAAGGCTTTAATCATCTTTAAATGTGATTCATCTTCTTTGCTAATATAATACTATATTTATTATTATTGTCATATTTTTCTCAACTGAATCACAGGGCTCCATAGGTGTTAGTTCTGTAAAACCTCTTGACTCTCATTTTTGTAATTTAGATCAATCACTTTAAAAGATATTTTAGTCAATCTATCAATGAGGGAATACACGTTGTGATTTTTCAAAAAGAAAAATAGTATTTATTTTTTGGTTTGCATGATGAAAGACATGATCTCAGAGCTTTCAAACAATGGGATAAAATTTTAAGAGAAATTTGACAACAGAAGACACAGATTTGGCTCCTTCTCTGCCCTCAAAACTCTCCATGCCTGCTGGGCACAGTGGCTCATGCCTGTAATCTCAGCACTTTGTGAGGCCAAGGTGGGAGGGTCACTTGAGCCCAGGAGTTCAAGGCCTGCCTGGGCAACACAGTGGGACCCCGTTTCTACAATTTTTTTTTTTAATTTTTGTTTTTTTTTTTTATTGTACTTTACATTCTGGGATATATGTACAGAATGTGCAGGTTCGTTTGTAGGTATACACGTGCCATGGTAGTTTGCTGCACCCATCAACCTGTCATCTACATTAGGTATTTCTCCTAATGCTATCCCTCCCTTTGACCCCCACTTGCTGACAGGCCCCGGTGTGTGACGTTCCCCTCCCTGTGTCCATGTGTTCTCATAGTTCAACTCCCACTTATGAGTAAGAACATGCAGTGTTTGGTTTTCTGTTCTTGTGTTAGTTTGCTGAGAATGATGGTTTCCAGCTTCATCCATGTCCCTGAAAAGGACATGAACTCATCCTTTTTTATGGCTGCATAGTATCATATACACCATGGAATACTATGCAAAAACTTTTTTAAAACTTAGCCTGGGCCAGGCACAGTGGCTCATGCCTGTAATCCCTCATGCACTTTGGGAGGCTGAGGGTGGGTGAATCGCCTGAGGTCAGGAGTTCAAGACCAGCCTGGCCAACATGGTGAAACTCCATGTCTACTAAAAATACAAAAATTAGGCCAAGCGCGGTGGCTCATGCCTGTAATCTCAGCACTTTGGGAGGCCAAGGTTGGCAGATCACCCAAGGTCAGGAGTTTAAGACCAGCCTGACCAACATGGTGAAACCCCGTCTCTACTAAACATACAAAATTAGCTGGGCATGGTGGCACATGCCTGTAATCCCAGCTAGTCAGGAGGCTGAGGCAGGAAAATCACTTGAACCCAGGAGGAGGAGGTCGCAGTGAGCTGAGATCGCACCATTGCACTTTAGCC
This sequence comes from Colobus angolensis palliatus, assembly GCF_000951035.1. NCBI lineage: Eukaryota > Metazoa > Chordata > Mammalia > Primates > Cercopithecidae > Colobus > Colobus angolensis. The sequence goes on from NW_012116266.1 coordinate 5,256,851, forward strand.
TGGGCAGCAAGAGCGGAACTCCATCTAAAACAAAACAGAAACAAAAAAACAAACAAAAAAAATTAGCTAGGCATGGTGGTGAGCGCCAGTAATCCCAGCTACTCAGGAGGCTGAGGCAGGAGAATTGCTTGAACCAGGGAGCCAGAGATTGCAGTGGGCTGAGATCGTGCCATTGCACTCCAGCCTGGGTGACAAGAGCAAAACTCTGTCTCAAAACAAAACCAAAAACAAACAAACAAACAAACAAAAAACACACTTAGCCAGGCGTGGTAGTGTACACCTGTAGTGCCAGCTACTCGGGAGGCTGAGGTGGGAAGAGTCCTTGAGCCTGGGAGATCAAAGCTGCAATGAGTTGTGACTGCGCCACTGCACTCCAGCCTAGATGACAGAGACCCTGTCTCAAAACAAACAAACAAACAAAACACCTCTCCATGCCCTAATCTAGATGCCTTAGCCTTCTCCCGGGTTCTGAGTCCAATCCTGTTTGGTCATAGGGTATCTAAGAAACCTGCAGATCAGCCAGGCGTGGTGGCTCATACCTGTAATCTCAGCACTTTGGGAGGCCAAGGCAGACAGATCATGAGGTCAGGAGTTCGAGACCAGCCTGGCCAATATGGTTAAACTCTGTCTCCGCAAAAAATACAAAAGTTAGCCGGGCATGATGGCATGTGCCTGTAGTCCCAGCTACTTGGGAGGCTGAGGCTTGAACCCAAGAGGCAGAGGTTGCAGTGAGCCGAGATTGTGCCACTGCACTCCAGCCTGGGTGACAGAGCGAGACTCCATCTTAAAAAAAAAAAGAAAAGAAAGAAATCTGAAAATCAGCCTTCTGTCAGTTGTGCTCTGCCTGATCCTTATCACTGAGTTTCACCCTAGTTTCCTGCATCTCTCGTCTCTTACTCCCACTTTAATAGCTGAATCCCCACATTCATCCCATTATTTTCCATGGAGTTTTAACCTTGGTTTCTATTTCAATTAGGTATATGTTTGACAGTAAGCAACAGCAATCCCAATCGTGGCTTAATGAAACAAGTGTTCCTTTTTTTTTTTTTTCACTTGACAAGATGTCTGGAACAGGCCATCCAGGGCTGGGACTATGGCTGTCCAATATCAAAGACCCAGCCTGCTTCTCTCTTCTTCCACCATACTTGGCTTGTTGCCTTTGTTCACTATATAATGCTGCAGCATGCAGCATGCTCATATTCAAGGCTGGAAAACGAAAGTAAGAGAAAATGTTCTTGCCAGGTATGCTTAACCCTCTTTATCAGGAAAGCAAAAGATTTCTCAAAAGCCTACCCCTTACTCCCAACAGACATCTTTTAACAGTTCTTGCATTAGAATTGGATCACATGGCTACCCCTCATAGCAAAGGAAGGAGGCTGGGGAAGCTTTGGGGTGGTAAACAATGCTATCCTTCATAGTTCCCACCCTAGGTACTCTAGGCCTGTGATCCATCTTGCTCTTGACCTCTTGGGAAGAGGAGTAGCACTACCACAAACCAGGGCAGTGCTACCCACTTCCAGGCCTCCCTACTACAGACCACCTGCCTGGGATTCTACTCATTGCTCTGACATGACTGCATGGCTGTTACTCTCAGGAGACTGTCTGGTTGAACAGCTTCCCATTGCCTTAGCCCTCAAAGCACCCACCCTATGCCAACTGGTCAGTCTGAAACTCAGAGTCACCCTCCCTCACCACCACCACCCCAAACCAAGTTAGTAGAATTCAGCTCCCACAGTGACCATGGGACACAATTCAGCAGTTCAGCCGTAGACCGCATGTGCTTTTATATTTCTAAGAACATACCTGATTCATAGTAAGCTTTCAGTAAAAGTTTTTTGATGAATCAATACATGATAGATGAAGATCAGAGTGACAGAAGGTCAGGCAAAGCCAAAAATTCAGAAGAAATTATCTATGGTAATTCTTTGTTCTGTATAATACTCTAGGAGTACACATTTCTATGTGATAAAAATTTTGATGTAGATGATTTGTTGTTCAATTGCTATGCCACTTAGAGAATGCTGGAGGAAAAAAGTTTTTCTCTCCTTTCTTGGAATCTTAAGGAAAAAGTCAGACACACATCCTCACGTTACACTGACAGCTAATTGCTGGCTTCCATGTGTGCAGTTTTAATGTCCCAGATTCTATGAACCATGATATATAGACATGGGTAATCAGTGGCAGATATATTTATCTTTTCCTCTAGAATAAGTTTAGGGAAATATAATTAAGGAATAGTTTCAACAAACATTGATATTTATTTGTTTTATTGTGGGTTTTTTTTTTTTTTTGAGACACAGTCTCGCTCTGTCACCCAGGCTGGAATGCAGTGGTGCCACCTCAGCTCACTGCAACTTCCACCTCTCAGGTTCAAGTGATTCTTACGCCTCAGCCTCCCAAGTAGTTGGGATTACAGGCATGCGCCACCATGTACAGCTGAAACATTGATATTTAATTAAAAGCCATGTTCTCTTTAAATAATACTTAAAGGAAATAATGTTTTCATTAAATAAATTTATAAAATATAAGTAAGCAAAATGGTAAAAATATTTAGGAAAGAAATCTTTCACTTAGTACACGGTAGGGATTTGACAAATATTCTATATAAATGGCCCTTTAAATAGAAAAGTGCATGAAAAACCCTTGTGGTTTCCCATTATTTGTTGTGGTAACAGCAAAGAATCTCTGGTGTTTATATATATATATATATATATATGCACACATATTACTCATCCTACATTACCATATATTCTAATTGTAACTTTTACTTAGCATTGCTATCATATGCATAAATGTATCCAAAACTAAAGCAGAAGAATAGAGAAGTCTCCAGACAAAATGGAGACTCCTATGTTTCCCTTTGTCAGCGCGTGAGCTTCTAGGAAAAGAAAAGCAATAATTATAGAGCAAAAGTTATTACAGAAGTTGCAAACATATCACTGAAGAAACTGCTTGCAGGGACTTGACTTGCTCTTTACCAGATTATTTTAGGAAAAACAATCAGTGGATGTAAGTTAAATGTAAATATACATGAGAGTAGTTACTACAAATCATCAGGTGATTCTTCTTACAGTACAATTATAACTATCAAAATTACATTCTCATTGACATTTTTAAAGGTAGAGTCATGCTCCGAAAGGACAAAATACCTACTGGAATTTTCTAACTTTATCAATTGACCCTGATTACAGGTGCTCATACTTTTAATATTTTACCTACTGGAATTAAACTTGTACGAAAAATAAATGTAAACTATGAAAACAACTTTACGCAGCCATTTTATTCCTCTGACTTTTGACTTTTCTTTCCCAATCAGAATTTCTAAGTGAAGTTGTAGAAGAGGGTAGGTATCAAGTATAATAGCTTACTGGTGATTGACCTGTTTGCAGGCAAAAGAGTCTCCCTTTTAACTCAGCTGAGCAAGCTTGTGCAATTTGACTGTGTGGGAGGATGGAGCTTTTGAGATATGTATTTATGGCATTCTCTGTATATTTTCCTCTTTCTTGTCCCATATTCAGGAAGATAGTAGGCCCCGTGCTTCTTTGCTGCAGGCAAATATTAATATGTCACAAGGAGGAAAGCAGAAGTGGCTTGCAAGATACTTCCCTTCTTGGTCTTTTTTTCCAAACTCCTAAACACATAGAGAGGTCTATGCTGGATTCCCTGGAGGGAAAAGAGAACTGGGTTCGTTTGCCTCCGGGGAAAACGGTGGGTATGTCTTGACAATGAGAGATGGTTGTTTTTCTGTGTTGTTCTGAAGTCCTACTAAATAACAAAAAAAAAAAATTTAAATACATGACAAATTATTACAAGAAATTTTAAATTTTTTTAAAAGAGAAAATGAGAGCTGTCATGCACACCTGTTCTTCTCCTGCACTTTCGTCCCTGGTACTGCCTTGAAGATGGGGCCAAGCATTTCTGGCTCGCCAAAGGCTCTTGTACCCAACGGTGGTATGAAAGCAGCAGAGTCCTTGGATCTGAGGGACTCTGAGGACTAAAACAGTGGGCACCTTCTGTGGAACCCAGTGTGGGCAGATGAAGGAAGGGACCTCCCTGTGCTTGAAGCTATGTAAGGCCTCTGCACCTCCCTGGCAGGGAGTTGGGAACAACAGGGGTGAGGAGCACCAGCAATGACTCATCTTGAATTTCTCACTTGTAGAAGGGGAGACTTGGAGTCAAAGTTAATTTAATTCGTGAAAACTAAAAAATATGACATTTTTTCACCCAGGAGAGTTTGAGGATTGAGATTCATAGCCAGAACAACTAAACAGAGATGCTTCAAAGCATAGAAAAAGAAGATATATCTCCTTCCCCTGCTGAAAAAGGGTAGTGATCCCTTTCACCAGCAGCTGGTATTCTTTAGAAAAAAATCCAGTTTTGTTTACTGTGGTGAACCACATGTAAGAACTAGCTGTGTTCAACTGAGAATGTGATCTTTAAATATATATGAAGCATTTGGTGTACCAGTGTACACCAAATGTATAATA
>NW_012116266.1:5262552-5264077 GCF_000951035.1 Colobus angolensis palliatus
TGTATTTTTAGTAGAGACGGCGTTTCACCGTGTTAGCCAGGATGGTCTTGATCTCCTGACCTCGTGATCCGCTCGCCTCGGCCTCCCAAAGTGCTGGGATTATAGGCGTGAGCCACTGCGCCCAGCCCCCATGCATAATATTCTTAACAAAATATAGCAATATAGTTATTTTATGCTTCCTTTCTTTTCCCCAACTAAGTACTAATTCAGGCGTTTAGAATTACTTTTTTTAATAGGCATTTTTGGAGCAGTTTTAGGTTTACAGAAAAGTTGACTGGAAAATACAGAGTTCATGTATTCTTCCTTCACACTTCCTCCCCAGCTTCCCCTTTTATTAACATCTTACATTACTGTGGTACATTTGTTACAATTGATGAGGCAATATTGATATGTTATTCTTAACAAAAGTCCATAGTTTACATTGGGGTTCACTCTGCGTTATACATTCTATGGATTTCGACAAATGTGTAATGTCATGTATCCATTATTACAGTATCAGGCAGAACAATTTTATTGCTCTAAAATTGCCCTATGCATTACCTACTCATTTCTCCCTCGACCCCAGCCCCAGATATGGGCTGGGGCATATCATTGGTGTCCTACTGGTCCTGATGCACAGTACTACACAGAGTTGGGCTCTGTTTTGTGTTAATGTTAGAATTATTGGGGAAAGGATATCATTGTCCAGGCAGGGAATATTGTGCAGTGTTTGTAATACCAGATTTAGACTTAAAATTATGCCACCACTTGATGCAAAAAAACACAGATATTATTGTAATTTCATAAGCAGAAATAGGGTTACAACTGAGCCTAGTTAAGTTTTCCCTTGGAAGCAAGCAGATAAATAGATCAGGCAAAAGTTTTTAACTTATCTCTGTATGTATTTGGAATAAGAGATCCTCCTTTTGTGGAGAAAATGATAAAAGCATCTGCATATGGGGATCTAATATTTAAAAACTTTTCTCCCTTCTGCATAAAAGTCTTATAAAGTAGATTATTAGAGTTTGTAAGAAATTTTTGTGGTCATCTTATTCAATTCCTTACTTTTTTTTTTTTGAGATGGAGTCTCGCTCTGTCGCCCAGGCTGGAGTGCAGTGGCTGATTTCAGCTCACTGCAACCTCCTCCTCCTCAAGCAATTCAACCTCAAGCAATTCCCTGCCTCAGCCTCCCAAGTAGCTGGGATTACAGGCGCACTTCACCACACCTAGCTAATTTTTGTATTTTTAGTAGAGTTGGTGTTTCACCATCTTGGCCAGGCTGGTCTTGAACTCCTGACCTCGTGATCCACCTACCTCAACCTCCCAAAGTGCTGGGATTACAGGCGTGAGCCACCGCACCCAGCCTCAATTCCTTACTTTTAGGCAAAATTACCCTTAAGCCATTTAAAAAGACTTTTTTAGAACTACCATAGAAATACATTATACAGGCCTGGGATGGTGGCTCACTCCTATAATCCCAGCACTTTGGGAGGCTAAGGCAGGAGGATCGCTTGAGGCCAGGAGTTCGAGACCAGCCTGACCAACA
>NW_012116266.1:5270020-5273678 GCF_000951035.1 Colobus angolensis palliatus
AGGAAGGAAGGAAGGAAGGAAGGAAGGAAGGAAGGAAGGAAGGAAGGAAGGAAGGAAGGAAAGAAGCTGGGAATGCCTTTGGTTACCTTAGTGTGGATCACATGTTCTCCCCTACAATCAGGATAAAGAAAGAGGTACTTTTGATTGGCAGCATCCCTAAGAACTACAGGGTTGAGTTAGGGGCTGGGTTGGGAGGAGCAGTTCCAAAAGAAATTTGCTGTCTCCAGAAGAAAAAAGAGCAGGGCAGAGGAAATAGCACATGTCCCCTACAGTAACATTTATTGAATTGTTTTTGTTGTTGACACTGTCTATAAATACAAAAGTAATGCAAGATCATTTTGAAAACTGGAAATATTGCTCAAATACAAAGAAGTAAAAATTGAAATCACCTAACATTATTAACCTAAAAATAATCAACCCATTAATATTTTGGTATACTTTCTTTCAGTTTGTTTTTTCATGTATACTGTGCATTGGTGTGTATCTACGTATGGGAGTAACAGAGTAATGTCCCACCCCACAAAAGATATCCATATTCTAATTCCTGGAACCTGTGAATGTGGGTTTGTTTTACATGGCAAAAGAGATTTTGCAGTTGTAATTAAGTTAAGCATCTTGAGTTGGAAAGATTATCCTGAATTGATTGGAGGGCCCAGTGTAATTGCTATGGTCTTTATAAGACGGAGACAGGGGTGTGGGCATGGGAGCTCACGCCTGTAATCCCAGCACTTTGGGAGGCCGAGGTGGGCGGATCACGAGGTCAGGCGTTCGAGATCAGCCTGGCCAACATGGTGAAACCTCCATCTCTACTAAAAATACAAAACTTAGCTGGGCGTGGTGGCAGGTGCCTATAATCCCAGCTACTCAAGAGGCTGAGGCAGGAGAATCACTTGAACCCAGGAGGTGGAGGTGGTTGCAGTGAGCCAAGACCACACCATCGCACTCAGGTCTGGGCAACAAAGCAAGACTCCATCTAAAAAAAAAAAAAAGAGGGAGACAGGGGAGTCAGAGTCAGACAGAAATTGGAAGATACTATGCTGCTGGCTTTGAAGATTGAAGATGAAGCCCTAAGTCAAAGAATACAGACAAACTCTAGAAGCTAGAAAAGGCAAAGAAAGGAATTTTCCCCTAGAGCTTCTAGAAGAAAGGAAGTTCTGTTAACACCTGAATTTTAGACCACTGAGACTGATTTTGGACTTCTGACCCCCAAACTGTAAGATAATAACTGTATTGTTTCACACAACTGAGTTTATGGCAGTTTGTTACAGAAGCAATAGGAAACTAATACAATAAATGTATATTCACCTTTATGGGTTTGGGTTTTTTGTTTTCAACAATATCAGACTCATACTGTACATGATATTTGCTGATCTGTATTTTTCAAAATAAAAACATTGTACATCTTTTTTGTTGTTTTTTTTAACAGAAAAATGGTGCGAAAGTGGTTCTAGTGGTTCCAGATTGGTTAGGAGAGAGAGGTTTATAGGAAACCAGCCCACAGGCTTCTGCAAACCCCTGTTATGAGATGATGAAGGTTTCAAGAGGGTGGTGGCAGAGAAAACAGTAAGGAAGAAACAATCTAGGGATATTGACTGATGGGGCTCGGTGAGAGCACTTAGGTGATGTCATGTTCTTTGGCATAGTCTTGCCTCAAAGAGCATAACTGAACAAAAGTTCTAGTGATCAGCTATGCATCTGTTTACTTTGTTTGTTTTTTCCATGACATATTTTTCAAATGACCTTTCTCAAGTAGTTCAAAGAATCATACAAACATGACCATGAGGTAGCAAAGGGAGAGAGTAATTTCTTAACTCACTCATCACTCCTCTAAATGAATTATAAAGGAAAAATGTGTTAAATGCTGAACGTGTAATATTAGGAGAACCTAAAAATGCTTTTCATTAAATAACAGGACTCTGAAACTTCCATAAAAACACATTTTGCTTATTTGTTACATATATACAGGTTGAAGATAAAATCTGGAAACCTAGATAATACTTCATTTTTTTACAGATTGAACCTCCATGATTACTTCTTCTGGGGTATACTAAAGACGCACACTTGGCCAGGCACGGTTGCTCACGCCTCTAATCCCAGAACTTTGGGAGGCTGAGGCAGGCAGATCACCTGAGGTCAGGAATTCGAGACCAGCCTGACCAACACGGAGAAACCCCGTCTCTACTAAAAATACAAAATTAGCCGGGCAAGGTGGCACATGCCTGTAATCCCAGCTACTAGGGAGGCTAAGGCAGGAGAATCACTTGAACCTGGGAGGCAGAGGTTGCAGTGAGCCGAGATTGCACCATTGCACTCCAGCCTGGGCAACAAGAATGAAACTCCATCTAAAAAAAAAAAAATTATAAATACAAAAAAGATTCACATTTATTCAATGAAAATCTCAGACACAAATCATCTGAAGCAAAGAATCACTGATGAATATGCAGGGATTGATGGAAAGACTGCATTAATGAGCCACATTCATTACAATTTTGCACAGTGCATTTACTTATTGTAAATAAGGAACAATACTTTAAACATATGGAATGTTGTTAAACACATCACATATTATATCAACCATTTATTATATAGAATATATATGTATATGTGTACCTATACTTCCAGTCTTTATGGCCACCATCTTCGTTCTTGACTTCTCACCTTGGAAACACACCCTTCAATTCAACAATATTTATTGGGTAACTGTTACAGGTTGAATTTTGTCCCCCCAAAATTTGTTTGCCAAAGCCCTTACCCCTAGTACCTCAGAATGTGACTGTATTTGGCGATACAGCCTTTAAAGGGGCAATTAAGTTAAAATGGGGTAGGTGGGGTAAGCTCGAATCCAGTACTATTGGCATTCTTTTTTTCTTGAGACATAGTCTCACTCTGTCGCCCAGGCTGGAGTGCAGTGGTGCGATCTTGGCTCACTGCAAGCTCCGCCTCCCAGGTTGACACCATTCTCCTGCCTCAGCCTCCCTAGTAGCGGGGGCTACAGGCACCCGCCACTATACCCGGCTTTTTTTTTTTTTTTTGTATTTTTTAGTAGACATGAGGTTTCACTGTGTTAGCCAGGATGGTCTTGATCTCCCGACCTCGTGATCCGCCCGTCTCGGCCTCCCAAAGTGCTGGGATTACAGGCATGAGCCACGGTGCCCGGCCAGTATTGGCATTTTAAGAAGAGATTAGGATACAAGACACCAGACACATGACTGCATAGAGGGATGACCGTGTGAAGACACAGGGAGAAGGCGGCCACCTGCACGCCAAGAAGAGAGGCCTCAGAGAAGAAATCAAGCCTGCCAACAGTTTATCTCGGACTTCCAGCATCTAGAACTGGGAGAAAGTAAATTTCTGTTGTGTAAGCAACCGAGGCTGTGTCTTTTTGTTATAGCAGCCCTAGAAAACTAACCCAGCGATGTCTTAGACACTGTGATAAAAGGCAGAGACTGGATATTCAGTGATTAAAAAGACACAATTCTTAGCCTTGAGGACAACCCAGTTCTTTATTTCCAGTAAGCTAAAGAACAGATCCATTTGGATGTTCCATCATTACTTCAAATGTAACTTGTCCAAAACTGAACTCATATGCCTCTCAGCTGTCCTAGTTAGCAGACACTTCCCTGTGGCTTCCCCATCACTCAGCGCTGTGCCTTGAGCT
>NW_012116266.1:5274883-5283463 GCF_000951035.1 Colobus angolensis palliatus
GTTTCACCGTGTTAGCCAGGATGGTCTCGATATCCTGACCTCGTGATCCGCCCGTCTCGGCCTCCCAAAGTGCTGGGATTACAGGCTTGAGCCACGGCGCCCAGCCAACTTTTCTTATCATCCTTTTCTTAACAAATACTGCTGAACTTTTCTATGTACAAGACAACATGCAAGGTGCTAAAGAAAATATATGCATGAGTAAGTCACAGTCTTTGCCCTTGGAAGAACTCATGGTTTTTCGGAGGAGTCAGAGGCATGCACAAAACATTCTAATACCAATGTGCAAAGTTTTTTGAGAACGCGTAGGATATAGCAAATAGCTTTATCTAGGGGAACTGGGAATGAAGGAGGAGACAGCTGAACTGTAGTGAGTAGGAGCAGACCAAACAGAGAAGGAAAAAAGGACATTCTAGACAGAGGGAATGAACAGTAATTCCAAGGGTGTGGAGTTGGGAAAATGGCTGGCACTTTTAAAATTGGACTCTACTGCATTGGTTATTAGACCTCTTCAGCTCTGAAAAACAGTTTTTCCCAGTGTTTACTAAGAAAACAAACAAACAAAAAAGATGGAAGTTCAGGTTCTGCCATTCTTTCCCACTGCAGGCATTTTTGAGATGGGTGTAATATTTTTGGTTTTACTAGGTACCAAACACCAGTCATTCACTCACTCTAATATGTGTAGCTAATACTATTAGTAGCAGTTTAGTTATCACCTTGGAAAGCTGGCTTAATAACTGCACTCTAACGTGTGTGTAATCAGATAATTGCCATACCCAGTTAATTTTTTGTGTTTTTAGTAGAGATGAGGTTTCAGCAATGTTGGCCAAGCTGGTCTTGGGCTCCTGACTTCAGGTGATCCACCTGCCTTGGCCTCCCAAAGTGCTGGGATTACAGGCGTGAACCACTGCGCCTGACCCAAAAAGGCTACTCTTTAGAAAAAAACAACTAAAATAATTGTTTTATGAGGTGTAGGTATGTCATACTCTGTTTACTACATATTTATATTATGTAGGGTATTTAAATCTCACATGCACAAAGCAGAAATATACTTAAAGGTAAGGATCAAGTGTTCTGCAGTTGTTAATATTTGACTGGGAGGAATGAGATGTCTCTGATTTGGGCCATATGAGGCCCCTGATTCACCCCTCTATTACTACCCCTAACTCTGTTTCTCCTCTTGGCATTCAGATTCTAAGTGTCAGCTAAATATCATTTGTTCTATGAAGTTATCTCAACCTGCTCTAACGTCTGTTGAATTCCCTCTTCCCTTAACTCCTACTGTACTTATAGTCTGTATCAGAGCTTAATATTTAGTTGTTCTCTGGTTATTTCATGTGTTCTTGTCTAGTGAGTAAAATTTATTGAATGTAGAGATCCCCTTTTAAAGTAAAATTAACTATTTTTAAATAATATACATTTTATATTATTGTTTTCCTCAACATTTTAAAAGAGATTTGTCTTCATAAATATTGATTTAGTTCAATTCATTTAATTGCCAGTTAAAGAATACAAATTTGTTGTTAAAAGATAAAATAGGGAAAGAAAATACCACAATCATGCCACTCTGCAATAAACACTTCATCTTCTTGCATTTCCTTCTAGGTTTTTCCTATATGTTTTTTCATGGGTTCATATTGTACATAATGTTTGTGACTTGTTAATCAACATATTGTAAACATCTTTTCATATCAAAAAAATTCTGCCGGGCGCGGTGGCTCAAGCCTGTAATCCCAGCACTTTGGGAGGCCGAGACGGGTGGATCATGAGGTCAGGAGATTGAGACCATCCTGGCTAACACGGTGAAACCCCATCTCTACTAAAAAATACAAAAAACTAGCCGGGCGAGGTGGTGGGCGCCTGTAGTCCCAGCTACTCGGGAGGCTGAGGCAGGAGAATGGCATGAACCAGGGAGGTGGAGCTTGCAGTGAGCTGAGGTCCGGCCACTGCACTCCAGCCCGGGCGACAGAGTGAGACTCCGTCTCAAAAAAAAAAAATTCTACAAATCATCATTTTCTTTCTTTCTTTTTTTTTTTTTTTTTTGAGACAGAGTCTCGCTGTGTCACCCAGGCTGGAGTGCAGTAGTGCAATCTCGGCTCACTGCAAGCTCCACCTCCCGGGTTCACGCCATTCTCCTGCCTCAGCCTCCCGAGTAGCTGGGACTACAGGTGCCCGCCACTACGCCCGGCTAATTTTTTGTATTTTTAGTACAGACGGGGTTTCACCATGTTAGCTAGGATGGTCTTGATCTCCTGACCTCCTGATTTGCCCACCTAGGCCTCCCAAAGTGCTAGGATTACAGGTGTGAGTCACTGCACCCGGCCATTTTCTTTTCTTTTTTTTAAGACAGAGTCTCTCTCTGTCATTCAGGCTGGAGTGCAGTGGTGCAATCTTGACTCACTGCAATCTCTGCCTCCCAGGTTCAAGCGATCCTCCCACCTCAGACTCCCAAGTAGCTGGGATTACAGGTGTACGCCACCATACCCAGCTAATTTTTGTGTTTTTAGTAGAGACGGGGTTTCACCATGTTGGCCAGTCTGATCTTAAACTCCTGACCTCAGGTGATCTGCCTACCTCAGCTTTCCAAAGTGCCGGGATTACAGGTGTGAGCCACCATGCTCAGTTTTCATTTTCTATCTTTTTTTTTTTTTTGAGACAGAGTCTTGCTCTGTTACCAGGCTGGAGTGCCGTGGCACGATGTTAGCTCACTGCAACCTCTTCCTCCCGAGTTCAAACCATTCTCCTGCCTCAGCCTCCTAAATAGCTGGGACTACAGGCGTGCGCCACCACACCTGGCTAATTTTTTGTATTTCTGGTAGAGAAGGGTTTCACCATGTTGGTCAGGATGGCCTCGATCTCCTGACCTGGTGATCTGCTGGCCTCGGCCTCCCAAAGTGCTGGGATTACAGGCGTGAGCCATCGCACCCAGCCACAGCCTTCATTTTCTTAAACAGCCTCCCATGGCTAGACATTTAGGGGCTTTTCAAGTATTTGCCATCATCCCACAACATCCTAGCTAATGTTTTGTTCTCACTCCTTTGAGTATCTATTGCCAAACTGCCTTATAGAAAAAGGTTGCAATGATTTATATTCCCACTTGCAGGTATGAGAGTGCCTATTTCTTCCTATCCTTGTCAACAATGGGTGGAATCATTTTTTAAAATCTAGTGATTCTAGACACAGCTGGAGATGCCGTGAACATTAAATAAATAAATGCAATTGATTTGATAAATGGATTAATAATAGTGTTTTTTGCGCTGGGTGCGGTGGCTCACGCCTGTAATCCCAACACTTTGGGAGGCCGAGGCGGGCAGATCACAAGGTCAAGAGATGGAGAACATCCTGGCCAACACAGTGAAAACTGGTCTCTACTAAAAGTACAAAAAATTGGCTGAGTGTGGTGGTGCGTGCCTGTAGTCCCAGCTACTTGGGAGGCTGAGGCAGAATAATCACTTGAACCCAGGAGGTAGAGGTTGCAGTGAGCTGAGATCGTGCCACCGCACTCCAGCCTGGTAACAGAGCAAGACTCTGTCTCAAAAATAATAATGGGCGCAGTGGCTCACGCCTGTAATTCCAGCACTTTGGGAGGCCTTGGCGGGCAGATCATGAGGTCAGAAGATTGAGACCGTCCTGGCTAACATGGTGAAACCGCGTGTCTACTAAAAATACAAAAAATTAGCTGGGCCTGGTGGCACATGCCTGTAATTCCAGCTACTCGGGAGGCTGAGGCAGTAGAATGGTGTGAACCCAGGAGGCGGAGCTTGCAGTGAGCCTAGAATATCACCACCGCACTCCAGCCTGGGCGAGAGAGGGAGACTCCAGCCCAATATTTTATTATTAACAAAATAAATAATAATAGTGTTTTCTCCATGACCTATAGCTACTGAAGTTTTAAAGTAATTAATTCATGGCTGGGCATGGTGACTTTCGCCTGTAATCCCAGTACTTTGGGAGGCTGAGGCAGGTGGATCATCTGAGCTCAGGAGTTTAAGATCAGCCTGACCAACATGGTGAAACCCCATCTCTACTAAAAATACAAAAACTAGCTGGGCATGATGGTGCACGCCTGCCGTCCCAGCTACTTGGGAGGCTGAGGCTGGAGAATTTCTTGAACCTGGGAGGCAGAGGTGGCAGCGAGCTGAGATTGTGCCACTGCACTCCAGCCTGGGCAACAGAGTAAGACTCTGTCTCCAAAAAAAATAAAAAATAAAGTGATTAATTACTCATTCACTCAACATATTTACACCACATATGATGGTCTTGATCTGCCTACTAAAAATGAATATAGCATTCAGTAATGAAACAAATACTTTATGAAGTACAAAACATAAATTAAAACACTGATAACTTGTTTCAAAGGTAATGTGTATAGAAGCTACTCTTAAAATTTGTCCCAGAGTCCTAAGAGGTCTCTTGAAAAAAAAAAAAATTGTCTCATTTTTCTAAGAATAGGAAGTACTAAAATTCCTCCTTTGGGAATTAAGAATACAAATTTAGGATAAGAAAACCCTCTCATCCATTAGCTATTAGAGTTTTCAGAATCAGGGGAATTGTGCCAGAGAGGAAGTCAAAATCTGGTGTGGATTTTCATAGCACCAGACATTTCCTTCCGTGTGCAGGTGGAATAAAATCAACACTAAAATTTGGCCAGGCACGGTGGCTCATGCCTGTAATCTGAGCACTCTGGGAGGCCAAAGTGGGCGGATCACAAGGTCAGGAGATCGAGACAATCCTGGCTAACACGGTGAAATCCCATCTCTACTGAAAACACACACAAAAAATACCTGGGCATGGTGGCAGGCTCCTGTAGTCCCAGCTACTCGGGAGGCTGAGGCAGGAGAATGGCGTGAACCCGGGAGGCGGAGCTTGCAGTGAGCCGAGTTTGTGACCCTGCACTCCAGCCTGGGCGACAGAGCAAGACTCCATCTCAAAAACACAAAACAAAAAAACACTAACATTTTTGGGGAGAGTTTTAATGTTTCTATCAATTCCTGAAATTTATTTTACTTATAGCTACTTCAGGGATAGGACGACTAGATGAATGTTCTATTTAGTTAGGTAATTTAATTTTATAAGTCTCCTGTTCAATTATCAGAAAGATCATATGAAGGTGATAATCAGTCCCACTTCTCCAAAGTACAAATCTTTTTATCTTATGTAAAATATTGACCATTAAAAATTAGCATATCTTTAAAAATCACTGATTGGAAACATTATTTAAAATGATATATTCCATAATTTTTTATTCCTCTCCCCATGATTGGTGGAAGGTGCTGGAATTGAGTTTGTAACTCATAAAGCAATATGTATTGGAAACAGAATGTGACTAGGGTCAGAAGATAAAGACCCTACTCCAGTATCTTCTAGTAATAGCTGTGTAACTTTAGACAAGTCACTTTATGTTTTAAGCTACAGCTTCCTTTACTATAAACCAAAAATCTGGTTTAGGTCAGCATTTCCCAAAGTGTGCTGTGGAACTCATGTCTTATAAGATGTTCCATTGGAAAAAGGCTTTCATGGTTGAATACATTTGGAAAGCGCTTGTATATAATATCTACCTCAGAAATTCCCACTGTGCATTAAAATATTAAAACCACCAGAAACCTCTCTAGTTTAGAAACCCATTGAACTGTTTGGAATTCTGATTTGATTAAAGGAACTTAAAATTTTGAGGGGGAATCACACCTACTAAAATCCTGTGGGACTAGAGTTCCAAAGAACACACTTGGGGAAATGATGGACTAATGTGCCTGGAATTATGGTACTATTCTTTCTCATACAGGTATTCAGCCAGTTCCCTGAAACCTGCTCTTTTCCTATGCTCTTTATTTCAGAAGTCACCACCATTCAGTCACTCTTCTAAACCAGAATCCCGAGGGTCATTCTAAACGTCTCCGTTGCATTCACTCCCTCATATCCAATTATATATTCTGTAGATTCTACCTCTTTAATGTATCTCCCATCTAGCCCCTCCCCCCCATTTTATGACCTCTTGCTTTTACTGAGACCTGCAGCACACATCTCATTAGGATTCAGGTTGTTGCCATCACCTCCTAATTTTCTCCTGCTCCAGTCTGGTCTTCTTGGTCTCCCAAACACAAACTCAGTTGTTCTGGAACTAAAATACTTCAAATATTTTATTATTTACTACATTTTCCAGAGTATCAAATTCAAATTCCTTAGTTTAACCTGAGCCCCTTCATGAATGAAGCCCTTCCCACCCTTTCCTCCAACCTCTTTGACTCTTCTCTATGCCTGTTCTGACAAAATGGAATTACTTACTAATACGGTGTGTCTCTGTGTCCCCACCCAAATCTCATCTTAGAGCTCCCATAATTTCCACCTGTTGTAGGAGGGACCCACTGGGAGATAGTTGAATCATGGGGGTGGGCCTTTCCTGTGCTGTTCTCGTGATAGTGAATAAGTCTCAAGAGATCTGATGGTTTTAAAAATGGGAGTTTCCCTGCACAAGCTCTTTTCGCCTGCTGCCATCCATGAAAGATGTGACTTCCTCCTCACCGCCTTCCACCATGATTGTGAGGCCTTCCCAGCCATGTGGAACTGTAAGTCCATTAAACTTCTTTTTCTTCCCAGTCTCAGGTATGTGTTTATCAGCAGCATGAAAACAGACTAATACACTTACAGTGATGATTCCCACAAGAAAGGAAAGGAAGTCTAAAAGAAGTAGTCAGCAGGATCATCTTCATTTATAAGAGACAGTATTTTTAAAATTATTTTTATTGTTTTATTATTCTTTAAGTTCTAGGGTACATGTGCACAACATGCAGCACAACATGCAGCTTTGTTACATATGTATACATGTGCCATGTTGGTGTGCTGCACGGATTAACTCATCATTTACATTAGGTATATCTCCTAATGTCCCTCCCCCATCCCCCACTCCCAACAGGCCCCAGTGTGTGATGTTCCCCTTCCTGTGTCCAAGTGTTCTCATTGTTCAGTTCCCACCTATGAGTGAGAACATGTGGTGTTTGGTTTTCTGTGCTTGCCATAGTTTGCTCAGAATGACGGTTTCCAGCTTCATCCATGCCCCTACAAAGGACATGAACTCATCCTTTTTTATGGCTGCACAGTGTTCCATGGTATATATGTGCCACATTTTCTTTCTTTCCTTTTTTTTTTTTTTTTTTTGAGAAGGGGTCTCCCTCTGTCACCCAGGCTGGAGTGCAGTGGCAGGATCTCGGCTCACTGCAAGCTCCGCCTCCCGGGTTCACGCCATTCTCCTGCCTCAGTCTCCTCAGTAGCTGGGACTATAGGCGCCCACGACCACACCCCGCTAATTTTTTGTATTTTTAGTAGAGACTGGTTTCACTGTGTTAGCCAGGATGGTCTCAATCTCCTGACCTCGTGATCTGCCCACCTCGGCCTCCTAAAGTGCTGGGATTACAGGCATGAGCCACGGCGCCCGACCCACATTTTCTTAATTCAGTCAAGAGATAGTATTATTCTATACAAGAATATTGACGCACCTACTTAACTTAAAATACAAAAATGCAGTTATGTTTCAAAAGTACAGATATCTCAAGTGTATTGTATGATTCTAAATACCAGTTTTAAACAGATTGTGTACCAGTTTGGAACAGATTGTACAAAAAAGACTGAAACCACTTGAAAGTCCTCAAGAATATCAGGAAGAATGTAATTAACCAAACCAGGATTTGGCCCCAGGACAGAGAAATGAACACTCATTCTTAGAGAGCTAGGATTTCAGAAATGTACAGTCAATTCTTTGTGAAAATTTAAGGTAAATTTTTAGCAAGCAGATGGAAAGAAAAAGCAACGTTCATTGCAACCAATTTCAGGTCACACTCCCAATTTCTCAATTGTTTTAATGCTGTCAACAAACTTGCTTTTACATGTAGCCAAGCAAACATAACTTGGTTCCATTTTTTCCTTTCTTTGATCAATTTTAGGTGAAGGTCAAAATAAGGACATAACTTAAAATCTAAAAGTCTGCCGAAGTCAAGCCTCCATCAAAATAAGCAGCAGCTGAGCTTAGCGATAAGAAAAAATGCCAACACCTTACTACTACACAATTCCGATGGTGTTGGGGGGACAGAAATTAAGGAGGCAGGATAAACAGATTTCGAAGTTTAAAAAGTAATTAAAGGTCATAGAAATGTCCCATTTCTAAAAGTTTCCCAACACATTGCATGAAACTGCAGAGACCTTTTGGCCAAAATGGGATTTCCTAAAGAAGGGCCTCACAGATCTCAACGACAATGGTCCTGTAAATGACCAAGCCAACCCTGGATGCGTGGAATCTCTGAATACACCGATAACCTATAAAGGTGGATGCGTACAGCTCCCTGACAGACTTGCCCGAGGCTGCTGTGCCTCCTAAGGCGCTGGGACAGAGCCTGGTGGGCCCGCTTCCTAGGAAAGGCGAGCAGGGGGTGGGGCCGCACCGGGATTTTCCTCCGCACTCATTCATTCTCTGATTCACTCGTTCCTGGAGGCGGCTCACAGGGACGTGCGAAGGAAAGGCGAGGCACGACCGGAGCCGCGGCTGGGTGCCGCCCGGCGCCTAAAGGGAGGGCGGGCGAGGGGGCGAAGGGAGGG
>NW_012116266.1:5284066-5291593 GCF_000951035.1 Colobus angolensis palliatus
ACCGCGCCCGGCCGGTGGATGGGGGTCGGTGGGGCCTGGACTGCACCCTGCGCCCCTGGGGACCGCGACGGAGGGAGACAATGAGATAAGGGGCCGCCTTGGGAGGGTGCGGTTAGACTTTCCCGGCCCAGCACCGTGGTTGGTGGCCGGGGACCGCAGGGAGGAAAGGACTCTTCTCCTGACCAGCTGCAGAAACCAGCCACTGGATGTCGGGTTGCTTGGGTGTCGATGCCCCCATCTTTCATAGATGAGTTAAGTGCAGAGATTTTCAAAGGCGGGGCGTCTTCTCTGTCTTATTTCTAATTAAGCAGGCTAAGTAATTGCTTCATTGCTTCTTAACCCCATCTCCTCTTGCGGTGTGTATTATACATTCCCGCCGGAAATCCAAACTGCAATTCTTGGGGGGAGGGGTGGACAGAGGGAGGGGGCAGTGTGATAGTATTAGTTAGGATGCCTTCGTGTTAAGACAGGTTGAAAGATGTGGTTTTCTTAAGGCAGTGACTTAGGGTGTCCCCACAGTGTGAGCTGGAAACCGCATAAACCTTACTGCTTATAAGCTCGAAGACATGGTTTAATATGAAATAAGAGCCTTGAGGGAGGGTGTAAATGTTACATGTGTCTTGCGTGTTTGCATTTCTTAAATTCTTTGGGAAGATCCGTTGGGGAAATCCGGGAGAATGGAAAAGTTCTTCACTCAGCCTTCCAATAAGGGTTGATGTTGGCTGCAGTATTTCTCAGGGAAATGTGGAGAGCTACTTCGTTAAGGAACAGTAAAGGTAACGGGTTTGGGATGAGGCGTGATCGGATTATTAAAGGGTCAGTCCATGGGGATATTAAATTCAGCAAACATTTATGGAATACCTACTGTCTGTCAGTTAGGCTGGGGGACACCAGGTGAACAAGCGTGGGCTGGTGGAAAGAGTTCTTTGGAGTAGGGGAAATCGTACGCCCTGGAATTGGCTGGCAGTGTGATGTTGGATAAGCTATTGAACTCTGCAGTACGTTCCCTATCAGTAAAATAAGAATAACACCACCTGTTTACCTCCCCAGATGTATTTCATGCAGATTAAATGAGATAATGTATGCAAAATGCGTAGCACCTTGCTTGGCACAGAGGTGTTTAACAGCACCTTAAATTCCTTTCCTCCTCGGGATGGTTTTTTTTGGGGTGCGGTGCGGGGGGTTAGTAAATGCAGGCAATTGTAATACAGTGCATTATATAATAAAACGTTGAGGTGTAGAATAGGGGAGCGAAGAAGAGAGATTAATTCTAAATTGAGGGAGGAATGCATGGAAGCGTCGGCATTTAAGTGAAACCTTTAAGGATGAGTAGGATTTCAGCAGATTCAGATGGGGAGGAGGAGGACATTTCATATGGTGATGGTGGTGCTATCCTTTGAGAGCCGAATTGAGTGGGAGGACCTTTGGGGGAGGGGCAAAATAGAGACGCTCAATAGCTTTTAACTCTTGTTGAGTCTGACCTTCAAAGATTGTCTCGGTTATTTTGCTTTTTGTGTGGTGAATTTCCCGGAAACCAGATTCAGCCCTACTCAAGTAAGTATAGAAAGCTCAATTCATGATTTTTTGGATTAGACATTTTGTATAATTTAGATTTCTGTCTCTTCTGTTTGAATTTAATAAAGAATTATTTGTAGATGTTGCCTTGTGGTAAACATTAGCTTTATTTGGTGGAAGCAGCAGCTTATTTTTCAGACCCAGGTCTCACTAAGATTATAGAGTATGTGACTGTGTATGAAAGGAGTGGAGTGGTGGGTACTATTGGGTATGTTTTCACAAATATTTAACACCTTATTTTCCGAAGAGGTGTATTTAACCATTGTCTTTGAGGATGATTATGTCTTTTGGTTTTGCTGCCTTTTGGTTCTCACCCCATAAATACTTATTAGATTGGCATCGTAGATAACTGTCAGACTATTCACAGATTCTTGGATACACATTATAGAATCTCATGGCTTTAGTTGCCTTGGTTTGGAAGTAATTGAATGTCAACATTAGTATTGTTAATCCCAAACACTTAATTTTAGGAAAATATTAGTGAAACAAGATGTGACCTCAGGCAGATAACTTATCTTGGACTCTTAATTCCTTTACCTATAAAATGAGAAGTTTGGATTAGATCACTGCTTCTTAAACTGGTTCTCTGAACTTGAGAATTTCAGAGATTCTGCAGATGTTTGACTTAAATCTCAATAAAAATGTATTTTAAACTTGTAATAATAAAAAGTGACCACTGTATGACATACACTGTTTTAAACACTTTATATGTGTTAATTTATTTAATTCTCACATAACCCTATGAAATAGAATTTATTATTTGAGAAAACAGGCACAGACAATAAGTTGCCCAAAGACTGCAGAGCTATAGTGGCAGAGCTGGATTTGAAACCAGGCAGCCTCATTCTTAAGCTTGTATTCTTAACCGTGTTTTTACACTGCCACTAAAGCAACACACACATATACTCTTTAAAAAAAATGTGGTAAAGTATATGTAACATACAATTTACCATTTTAACTATTTTTAAGTGTACAGTTCAGTGGCTTGAGTACATTGTTGTGCCACCATCACCACCATCTCCAGAACTTTTTTATCCCAAACTGAAATTCTTCCCATTAAACAGTAATTCTAGAAGCTGCAGTGAGCTATGATCATGCACACTGTGTGACAGAGTGAGACCCTGTTCAAAAACAAAACAGTAACTGTCCACTTCCCTCCCACTAGCCCCCAGTAACAACTTTTCTACTTTTGACTCATACAATATTGATTCTTGTGTCTGGCTTTTGTTACTTAGCATACTGTCTTCAAGGTCATCCATGTAGGATGTATCAGAATTCCATTCCTTTTTCAGACTGATTAATACTCCATTGTATGTATATACCACATTTATGGATATTCAGGTTGTTTCCACCTTTGGTGTACTGTGAATAATGCTGCCTTGAGTATTGGTGTAGAACTGTTTGAATTCCTGCTTTCGGTTCTTTTTTCAGTATTTCTATATGCCCAGAAATGGGATTGCTAGACTGTATGCTAATTCTATATTTAATTTTTGAGGAACTGCCATATTGCATTCCACAGCAGCTGCACCATTTTACATTCCGGCTAGCAATGCACAAAGGTTCCAGTTTCTCCGTATCTTGCCAACACTTCTTTTCTAGTGTTTTTTTCTTTTTATGTTTTTGATAATAGCTATTCTAATGGGCGTGGGGTGGTATTTCATTGTGGTTTTGATTTGAATTTTCCTAATGATTAGTGATGTTAAGCATCTTTTCATATGCTTATTGTCCATTTGTATATCTGAGGAGAAATGTCTATCCAAGTCTTTGACTCATTTTTTTTTTTTTTTTTTTTTTTGAGACGGAGTCTTGCTCTGCCGCCCAGGCTGGAGTGCAGTGGCCAGATCTCAGCTCACTGCAAGCTCCACCTCCTGGGTTTACGCCATTCTCCTGCCTCAGCCTCCGGAGTAGCTGGGACTACAGGCGCCCGCCACCTCGCCCGGCTAGTTTTTTGTATTTTTTAGTAGAGACGGGGTTTCACCGTGTTAGCCAGGATGGTCTCGATCTCCTGACCTCGTGATCCGCCCGCCTCGGCCTCCCAAAGTGCTGGGATTACAGGCTTGAGCCACCGCGCCCGGCCTCTTGACTCATTTTTAAAGTAGGTTGTTTTTTGGTGAGTTGTAGGAGTTCTTTGTATACTCTGGATATTAACCCCTTATCAAATATATGATTTGCAAATATTTTCTCCCATTTTATGGGTTGTCTTTTCACTGTCTTGGTAGTATCCTTTACTATCAAGTAAAAAAAAAATTTTTTTTTTATACTTTAAGTTCTGATGTACATGTGCACAACTTGCAGGTTTGTTATATGCGTGTGCCATGTTGGTTTGCTGCACCCATTAAATCGTCATTTACATTAGGTATTTCTCCTAATGCTATCCCTCCCCCAGGCCCCCATTCCCCAAACAGAAAAATTTTAAATTTTGAGGAAGTACAATTTATTTTTTCTTCTGTCTGTGCTTTTGGTGTCATGTCCAGGAAATTGTAGCCAAATCCAATGTCATGAAGGTTTTCCCTGTTTTCTTTTAGGAGTTTTATCGTTTCAGCTCTTATGTTTAGGTCTTTGATCCTTTTGGGGTTAATTTTTGCAAATGTGTTAGGTAAGGGTCCAACTTCATTCTTTTGCATATCCAGTTTTCCCAGCACCACTTGTTGAAAGGACTGTCCTTTCCCCATTGAATGGTTCCGGCACTCATACTCATTCACATATACATGTGTGTATATTTATATGTATGCATATGTGTATATAATTTTTTTTTTTTTGAGATGGAGTCTTGCTCTGTCGCCCAGGCTGGAGTGCAATGGCACAGTCTCAGCTCACTGCAGCCTCTGCCTCCCAGGCTCAAGCGATTTTCCTGCCTCAGCCTCCCGAGTAGCTGGGATTACAGGCACACGCCGCTGTGTCCAGCTTATTTTTGTATTTTTAGTAGAGACAGGGTTTCACCATGTTGCCCAGGCTGATTTGAACTCCTGACCTCAGGTGATCTACCTACCTCGACTTCCCAAAGTGCTGGGGTTACATGCGTGAGCCACTACGCCTGGCCTAAATTTTATTTAGCACATTGAAGACCATAGTGCTGCATGGTTATACGTGGTTAATTTTGGGGGTGCGATGGGGCAGACATTCCTAAGAATAAAACTTTTCCTTTTATTGTTTAAAACATTTGAATCAGTGTGTTTGAAGAGTATCCTGAAGACTGCAGATGGGACTGTTAAGAGCTGCAACTGCTTACCTGGGTGAAATCAAAACAAAGCATACAAAAATAATTGGATTATTTAACCTTAATTTATCTCTTTATTTGAGTTTACAATAAATTAACATAATGTATTTGAACATAAAATAGCAATGCTTTTGCCAGCTTTATATATTTGGGAGGCTGTGTAAAATTTCATCTGAAAGAGTTTTGTTGTGAAATAGTTTTCAAAACCCCAGATTATATGATCTCTAAAGCTTTTTCATATGCTCTTCTTGCTATTATTTTAAGGTACTTTTCATGTTTTAAGGCAGGTGTCTTAAAATGTATCACTTATGACTTATATAAATTGGCTTTTTAAAAAGTATATATGTATTTGCTCTTAATAAAATGCATACTGTTTTTCTGCTCTAAGCAGAGCTAGGCATAATAGAGAAATCTAAGATAGGTATTCTGTTCTCCACAGTAGAGAGGATGCCAGTTTAGGTATAAAATACAAGGAATCAGTAGAAGATGACACTGAAGAAGCAGGGACCACAAAGAAACAGAAGGGTCTATGAGTTGAAAATGGGTGAACAGATAAGGTTGAGAAAAGGAGGAACAAGTCATCCCTTTAGATAGGAAGAAAAGCAAGATCGGGAAGCCAAGGACTTATCATTATGTTAGACTATTAAAATTTAAGCCCTGTGGTGAAGAATGGTGATAGCTAGCAAAAATTGGAGTGTAAACATATTCAGTAGGCCCAGTACTATTGTAGAATCATAAGTCAATTTTGCAGTGATATTTAAAACTTTGGCCAGGCCCGGTGGCTCATGCCTGTAATCCCAGCACTTTGGGAGGCCGAGGTGGGCGGATTGCCTGAGGTCGGGAGTTCGAGACCAGCCTGACCAACATAGAGAAACCCCATCTCTACTAAAAATACAAAAAATTAAACGGGCGTGGTATCACATGCTTGTAATCCTAGATACTCGGGAGGCTGAGGCAGGAGAATTGCTTGAACCTGGGAGGTGTAAGTTGCAGTGAGCTGAGATCGTGCCATTGGTACTCAGCATAGGCAACAAGAGCAAAACTCTGTCTCAAAACAAAACAAAACAAAAAACTTGGATGCTTTTTTGGAAATTACTTTTAGAAGGATCTTACTGAGTTTGATAAGTGAAGAAAAGTATTAGCTAAATCAGCAGAGCAGGCCAGCTGTGGTGGCTTCTGCCTATGATCCTAGTACTTTGGGAGGCTGAGGTAGGCTGATCGCTTGATCTCAGTTTGGGACCAACTTGAACATGGCAAAACCCTGTCTCTACAAAATATACAAAAATTAGCCAGGCATGGTGGCACGTGCCTGTAGTTCCAGTTAACTGGGGAGGCTGAGATTGGGAGGATCACCTGAGCCTGGCGGGTCAAGGCTGCAGTGACAGAGTGAGACCGTGTCTCAAAAAAAAAAAATCAATACAGCAAAGCAACCAATAATATGACTTGAAAATATATTCTTTATATGTCCCAAATTTTGCATGTTTCCCAAATACGATTTGTTCCAATTTTCCGATAATGTTTACTTTATAAAAAATAATTATTTCTTGACTCATTGGTTTATTTCATATTGTAATAAATGACATTGGGAACCAGTAAAGGAAGTCAGTGATCCTACTTATCTGTGAATAGTGTACTTAATAAACAGTAATGGTTCAAAACATTTTTTACCCTAAGTTTTTACAATAAACATAATACAGTTTAAGGCAGCAGCAATGAATATGATACATTATATTTGAAAAATCTTTGTTATAGTACTCATTAACACAGAAATTTCCAAATCTGGCTCTTGAATCTGTTTATTATGTTACTGGTTTTTAATGCTTGTCTTAGGTGACAAGGCAGCTCGTGTAGGAACATATACCCACAAAGAAAAAGTGCCTCTTTGGCTGTACTTTCTATTAGGAGATACTCTTTAGTTTCTATCCATCAATTATGCAGACTGGGCTAGTACAAAGTTTGCTCTCCCTGTTTGTCAATCAGTTATTCTTTCAAATCAGTCTGAGGATTTGTATTTATAAATTTTTAATAAATGGATTCAAAATCCACCAAAACTGTGTTTGGAAGGCATTTAAAAAGTTAGGAATGGTTTCTCTGTTCTTAGAGTGTGCACATATGAGTATTTTAAGATGACACACATTGGTTTTTTTAGAATACAGCTATTTTCTTACTAAGTTTTAAAATGTCTCATTTACCTTTAAGGTACAGATGCATTAACCATGTTTTTTGTTTTTAAAAACTTTGTCTAGGTAGCATACTGCCACAGCACAGCCACTTATTACAGAAATTCAGCAAATTTAGAACTCTACTCTTTTTTATAAAAGGTAAATGCTTACCTCATCTTTAAATTGCACAACTTTTTTAATGATTTGCCATGAGACAAACCTATTTTTGTATAAAATACTGTGGTCACTCCTTAACAACATCAATAACAACATCCTTTAACACTTGGCTCTTTTCTTGCTTCAGTTTAGTTTCTCTTTTGTTCCGCTTTGCTTTTGGAGTTAAACCTTACCCTCTCCTCCAACTTTGTTTCATTGAGGTCAGAGCAGCTGCTTCATGAAGGATTATATAATACAGTTTTCTATAAATTTTTTTTTGAGACGGAGTTTCACTCTTTTGCCCAGGCTGGAGCGCAGTGGTACAATCTCTGCTCACCACAACCTTTGCCTCCCGGGTTCAAGCGATTCTCCTGCCTCAGCCTCCCGAGTAGCTGGGATTACAGGCATGTGCCAACA
>NW_012116266.1:5291888-5292217 GCF_000951035.1 Colobus angolensis palliatus
GCCACAGTGAAGACGCCAGTATCTGTATGTTAGGGATAAATATGTATTACACATAAAATACATGTGTGTATTAAGATAAGGATTAAATAAAAATAAAACTTCTAATAAGATGTTCTTATACCCCACATCCTGGGGTATAATTACCTCCATTTTGGAAACCACTGTAGAGTCTTACTGAAATGTTGTTAGGCCAGGCATGGTGGCTCACGCCTGTAAACCCAGCACTTTGGGATCCCAAGGTGGGCGGATCACCTGAGTCAGGAGTTCTAGACCAGCCTGACCAATGTGGCAAAACCCTATCTCTACAAAAACACAAGAATTAGCCGGGT
>NW_012116266.1:5293987-5296474 GCF_000951035.1 Colobus angolensis palliatus
TTTTTGTATTTGTAGTGAAGATGGGATTTTACCATGTTGGCCAGGCTGTTGGCATGTTTTTAGATTCATCCATATTGTTGCTTATATCAGTAGTTCCTTTTTAGTGGTAATATTCAATTGTATGAATATGTTAACATGGCCAGGCGTGGTGGCTCACGCATGTAATCCCAGCACTTTAGGAGGCCAAGGGGATGGATTGCTTGAGGTCAGCAGTTCAAGACCAGCCTGACTAACATGGTGAAACCCTGTCTCTACTAAAAATACAAACATTACTCAGATGCAGTGGTGGGCGCCTGTAATCCCAGCTACTCTGGAAACCGACACAGGAGAATTGCTTGAACCCAGGAGGTGGAGATTGCAGTGAGCTGAGATTGTGCACTGCACTCCAGCCTGGGCAACAGAGTAAGACTCGCATCTCAAAAAAAAAAAAAAAGAATATGTTAATATACCAGATATCCATTTTCATGTTGGGCAACTGGGCTGCTTCTGGTTTGGGACTATTCTGAAGAAAATGGCTATGAACATTTTTGCACAAGTCTTTTTATGGACAGATGTGTCATTTATCTTGGATAAAGGACTGGGATTGCTAGGCCATTTAGATAGATGTTCCTCCTTTTAAAAACTTTGTATTGAAGAACAATATATAATCAGAAAATTGCATGTATCAGAAGTGACTTCTAACTCTAATTCTGCTAATAAAGTCTTTTAGGTTGCTTATTTCTTTAAAAAAAATTTTAGTTGCTTTACTGAGGTGTAATTTCTATATGATAAACTACACATATTAAGGTGTACAATTTCGTAAGTTTTCATACGCTCATGAAACCATCACTATAATCAAAACTGAACCTTTCCATCATCTCCCAAAGTTTCCTCATACCCCGTTGTAATTTGTTCCCCTCTACCCTTGTCTTATGGCAATCTGTCACTATGGATTAGTTTCCTTTTTCTAGAATTTTATGTAAATGGAATCATACGGTGTCTTGTTCCCTTCCCCTCCTAACCCACCCAAGTCTGGCTTGTTTTCATGCAGAATAATAATTTTTAGATTCTTCCGTCTTGTTGCTTTTTTTCTTGCTGAAGTATTCCATTATGCACATATGCCACATTTTGTTTTTCCAGGTGCCTTTGATAGACATTTAGGCTGTTTCCATTTGTGGACAGGTTTTCATTTCTTGAGGATAAATACCTATGAGGACATGTTGGGTTATAGGGTAGGCATATTTTTAACTTTAATTTTAAAAATGGTCAAATTTTTCCAAAGTTGTATCATTTTATATCCAACAGCATTATATGACACTTGTAATTGCTGTGTATCCTAAGACTTGGTATTGTCAGTCTTCCTCATTCTGGCCATTGTAATGGGAATGTAATGATACAATTGTAGCTTTAATTCGTCTTTCTCTGATTATTATTGATGTTGAGAAACTCAATGCTCTTAGTCATTTGGGAAGTGACAGCAAGTCTTTGCCCATTTAAAAAATAAGATTGTATATCTTTAAAATTTAGTTTAACAATTATTTATTCTAGATACAAGTTCTTTATTGGATATATTTGCAAATATTTTCTCTTAGTCTGTAGCTTAGCTTGTCTTTTTTTTAAATATTTGAAACGGAGTCTCGCTCTGTTGCCCATGCTGGAATGCAGTGGCATGATCTCGGCTCACTGCAACTTCCGCCTTCTGGGTTCAAGTGATTCTCCTGCCCCAGCCTCCCAAGTAGCTGGGACTACAGGTGCATGCCACCACACCCAGCTAACTTTTTGTACTTTTAGTGGAGATGGGGTTTCACCATGTTAGCCGGGATGGTCTCGGTCTCCTGACCTCATGATCCACCTGCCTCTGCCTCCCAAAGTGCTGGGATTACAGGCTTGAGCCACTGCTCCTGGCCGTCTGTTTTTTTAATAGTGTTTTTCAAAGAGCAGAAGTTTTTATATTGGGCTTCAAAATTACCGAATTTTCCTTTTATGCTCAGTGTTGTCTCTGCCCTAATGAATTTTTGCCTACACCAAAGTTCAGAAAGTATATTCCCATATTTTCTCCTTGGAGTTTATAATTTTAGTTTTTACATTTCAGTCTATAATCCATTTTGAATTAATTTTTGTTTATGAGTGATATTGAGGCCTCTCCCCCATTTATATCTAGTTGTGCCAGTGTCATTTGTTAAAAAACACTTTCCTCATTGCCTGCTTCACTTGTGACATCCCTACTGAAAATTGTTTGACATTTTGTGTGTGGGTATATTCCTGGACTTTCCATTCTGTTCCATTGATGTGATTCTCTATCCTTTTTGCTAGTACTACATTGTCTTGATTATTTAGCTGGATAGTGAGTCTTGAAATCAGGTAAAGTAAGTTCCTTCCCTACTCTTAAGGTTCTTTTCTTTTCTTTTCTTTTTTGAGACACAGTCTTGCTCTGTTGCCCAGGCTAGTGTGCCATGGCACGATCTTGGCTCACTGCAACCTCTGCCTTCCAGGTTCAAGTGATTCTCC
>NW_012116266.1:5297109-5298823 GCF_000951035.1 Colobus angolensis palliatus
TTAGCAAGGATGGTCTCGATCTGACCTCGTGATCCGCCCGTCTCGGCCTCCCAAAGTGCTGGGATTACAGGCTTGAGCCACCGCGCCCGGCCATGGCTTTATTTTTATGGTATAAATCGAGATTTGGTATGGAGATTTTTCTGTATGATAACATTATTTAATGCATAAAGGGGCCATCTACTCTGATGTGACAATGCTGGAAATACAGGACACCAAAACAGGTATCTTTTGTTACGTAAAAGTTGAAGTTTAACGCTATATAGTTTATTGGCACAATTCTTTTGGCTTGTATTGTTTTGGATATTAATATTTAAAAAGGCCAATCTTTAAAGATAGTCTGATACTTTTAGAATCAGAAGTAAAGTAGAATCTTGTCGGGTGAATTAGTGCATAAGTTTTTACCCAATGATGATTTTGAATTTGCATTTTATAGTTTCCTTTTTTCTTTCTTTCACTAATAACATTAATGGAAATATGCAACACAGAGAAATGTATAGAGAAGAAAATAAGACAATCCTACTATCCAGAAATGACTACAGTTAAAATTTTTGGTATATTCTCCTCATATGTGTGTATACATTTTATAGTTCATTGCTGCATGCACAATTTAGTTCTTTTATTTAAATGTGTATCATTAACTTAGAACATCTGCCTTATAATAATATAATGGGGGGGTGTTCTCTTTATGCTTCCATGTTGTTTAAAGTTACTGTACAATAAGCATATGTTACAGTTTATTTAGAATATTTTTTAAAAATAAAATTTGTTTTTAATTTTGAAACATTTTAAACCAAAGTATAAAACATGATAGACATCTACACATTCACCACCAGTAGTAGCCAGTTGTTACACTTTGCTCCAAATAATTTCCTTTAAAGAGGTGTAATGTATACAAGGAAAATCTTCCTCCAGGTAATATGTGGTGTTCTCATCATGTTTTAGTCCAGTTAATACATACATACATATCCATAAAATTTTACTTAATATTCTTCTGTGCTTTCAAATTTTATGTAAACCATATACTATACATTTATATTTTTCAAAAATCTGCATTTTTGGCTGGGTGCAGTGGCTCACACCCATTATCCCAGCACTTTGAGAGGCCAAGGTGGGCAGATCACCTGAGGTCAGGAGTTGAAGACCAGCCTGGCCAACATGGTGAAACCCCGTCTGTACTAAAAATACAAAAATTAGCTGGACATGGACGCATACCTGTAATTCCAGCTACTCAGGAGGCTGAGGCAGGAGAATCACTTGAACCCTGGAGGCAGAAGTTACAGTGAGCCAAGATTGTGTCACTGCACTCCAGGCTGGGCACAGAGCAAGACTCCATCTCAAAAACAAAAACAAAAAAAACCCAAAAACCTGCATGTTTTACTCATCATATGATTGACATGATTTATACTGGTTCATAGATCCAGTTCATTCTTTTTGTCAGAATGAGCCAATTTTTCCATTACCCTTTTGGGGGACAGTTAGATAGTTAGGATGCCCCAGTGAACGTTATTTTACATTTCTTCTGGTGCTCCACTTGGACACTTAAGAAGTGATATTGCTGGTTCATAAGATATGTGATTTTCTAGTCTAGTGACTCTCCAAAGTGATGAGGAATATATGTCCTTCCAGAATGTTCCTATTGTTCCACATCCTCACCAACCCCTGGTTTTATCACACTTTTTGCCAACTTTATGAGTCTGATGGGTTTTTTTTTTTT
>NW_012116266.1:5300806-5306592 GCF_000951035.1 Colobus angolensis palliatus
TTACAAGGAATTGGTTCATCTCATCTGAGTTATCAAAGATGGTCTCGATCTCCTGACCTCATGATCCACCCGTCTCAGCCTCCCAAAGTGCTGAGATTACAGGCTTGAGGCACTGCGCCCGGCCCTTGATGGAGTTTCTTTACAGGCCTATTCAGATTGTCTGTTCTTGTTTGAGTTTTGACAAATTGTGTCTTACAAGGAATTGGTTCATCTCATCTGAGTTATCAAATTTATAGGCATGGAGTTTATTCATAGTATCCTTTTTTTCTTTCTTTAAAGAGACAGGATTTTGTTCTGTTGCCCATGCTAGAGTGCAGTGGTGAGATCATAGCTCACTATAACCTTGAACTGGGCTCATATGATCCTCCTACCTTAGCTTCCCAAGTAACTAAGACTACAGGCACATGCTATCATACTCAGCTAATTTTTAAATTTTTTTGTGGAGAAGGGGTCCTGCTATGTTACTCAGGCTGGTCTTGAACTCCTGGCCTCAAGCAGTCCTCCTGTTTGGCCTCTCAAAGCACTAGGATTGTAGTTGTGAGCCACCACACCTGGCCTGTAGTAGTTTTTTGTTGTTGTTGTTGTTGTTTTTGAGATGGTGTCTCACCCTGTTGCCCAGGATGGAGTGCAGTGGTGCAATCTTGGCTCACTGCAACCTCCACCTCCTAGATCCAAGCAGTTCTCATGCCTCAGCCTCCCAAGTAGCTGGGATTACAGGTGCACACCCACCACACCTGGCTAATTTTTGTGTTTTTTTAGTAGAGATGGGGTTTCACCATGTTGGCCAGGCTGGTCTCAAACTCCTGACCTCAAGTGGTCTGCCTACCTTGTCCTCTCAAAGTGTTGGGTCTACAAGTGTGCACCACTGTGCCTGGCCTTATAGTATTCTTTTATTTTCCTTTTAATGTCTGTAAGATCTGTAGTGATGTCACCTCTTTCATTTCTGATATTGGTAATTTGTGTTCTCTTTTTTTTTCTTAGTTAAGGTACCTAGAAGCTTATCAATTTTATTGATTTTTTTAAATTAAATTTTATTTTTTTAAGAACCAGCTTTGGTTTTTATTTTTCTCCTTGATTTCCCATCTTTGGTTTCATTGATTTCTGCTCAGATTCTTGTTTCTTCTGCTTATTTAGGATTTAATTTACTCTTGTTGTTCTAGATTTCTAAGGTGGAAACTTAGATTGTTGATTTTAGGTCCTCTTTTCTAATGCAGACATTCTATGCTATAAATTTCCCTCTAAGCATTGCTTTTGTTGAATCCCACAAACTTGGTAAATTATGTATTCATTTTCATTTTGTTTAAAATATTTTTAAAATTTCTTTTGAGATTTCTTCTTTGACCCAGGTGTTTTTTAAGAGGGTGTTGTGTAATCTCATGTATTTTGATATTTTTTTCCAATTATGTTTGTTACTGATTTCTAGTTTAGTTACATTGTTCTCTTAGAGCAGACATTATGTATGGTCTCTGTTCTTTTACATTTGTTAATGGTGTGTTTTATGGTCCAGAATGTGATCTGTCTTGGAGTATGTTCAGTGTGGGCTTGAGAATGATATGTGTTCTGTTCTTGGATGAATTAGCTTGTAGATGTCAGTTATATCCAGGTGATTGATGGTAGTGTTGAGTTCAGCTATATCTTTACTGATTTTTTGGCTGCTGAATCTGCCCATTTCTGACAGAGGGTTATTCAAGTCTCCAGCTATGATAGTGGATTCATTTCTTTCTTTGCTGTCTTTTTTTTTTTTTTTTTTCCTCGTATAGTTTGATGGTCTGTTATTAGGCGCATATGCCTTCACTATGTTAAGTCATCTTGGAGGCTTGACCCTTTATCATTATGTGATATCCTTCTTTATCCCTAATAATTTTCCTTGCTTTTAAGTCCACTGTGTCTGAAATTAAGTTAGCTCCTCTTGCTTTCTTTTGATTAGTGTTAGGATGGCATATTTTTCTCTGTTGGTTTACTTTTCATCTATATGTGTCTATATTAAAGTGAGTTTCTTGCAGACAACTGAGTTGGGTCTTCTCTTTTGATCCACTTTGACAAAAATTTTTTCTTTCTTTTTTTTTCGGAGACAGAGTCTCTCACTCTGTCGCCCAGGCTGGAGTGCAGTGGCGCGATCTTGGCTCCCTGCAAGCTCCGCCTCCCGGGTTCACGCCATTCTCCTTCCTCAGCCTCCCGAGTAGCTGGGACTACAGGCGCCCGCCACCATGCTCGGCTAATCTTTTTTGTATTTTTAGTAGAGACAGGTTTCACTGTGTTAGCCAGGATGGTCTTGATCTCCTAACCTCGTGATCTGCCCACCTTGGCCTGATAGCTGAGTGCAGTGGCGCTATCTAAGCTCACTGAAACCTCTGCTTCCTGCATTCCAGCCTCCCAAGTAACTGGGATTACAGGTGTACACCATCAAACCCGGCTAATTTTTGTATTTTCAGTAGAGACAGAGTTTCTCCATGTTGGCCAGGCTGGTCTCAAACTCCTTTCCTCAAGTGATCTGCCCGCCTTGGACCCCCAGAATCTGGGATTACAGGCGTGAGCCATCACGCCCAGGCCAACAAAAATCTCTTTTAATTGATGCATTTAGACTGTTGATGTTCACAGTTATTATTAATATAATTGGATTAATATCTGCCATATTTATTACCATTTGCTATTTCTTGCCCTTGTTTTTTGATTCCATTTTGTATTCTACTCTTTTTCTGCCTTTTAACTGAGCATTTTATATGATTCAATTTTCTCTCCTTTCTTAGTGTATCAGTTGTATTTCTCTTATTTTTTTGTAGTGGTCACCCAAGACTTTGCAGTTTACATTTACAACTAGTTGAAATCCACTTTCAGATAATACTGTACTGTGTTATGGGCGTCATGTGAGTACCTTATAACAAAATATGAATTCCTCCCTCCCCCGTCTCTTGAACCATTGCTGTAATTCACTTATATGTAAGCATACATAAGCATATATATATTATTTATACATAAGCTTACCTAATCACATATATCGTTGCCATTATTCTTTTGAATGAACTATTATCTTTAGGTCAATTAAGAAGAGTAGAAGTTATACCTTTGCTGATTTCTTCTTTGATGCTCTTCCTTTATACCAGTTTGAGTGTCTTAACTATATCATTTTCCTTCTTTCGAATGTACTTCTAATATTTCTTGCAAGCACTTCTACTGGCAACAAATTTCTTCAGTTATTGTTTGTCTGAGAAAGTATTTCTCCTTTCAAAGGGTGATTTTGCTAGGTATAGAATTCTAGATTGGTTGGTTTCTCTCAACACTTTGAATGTTTCACTCCACTGTCTTGCTTGCGTGGTTTCTGAGAAGTTGGATATAATTTACATGTTTGTTCCTCTGTAGGTTAAGTGAATGGAACTACTCAGTGTTTGAGTTGAGATTCCAACTCAAGTGATCTAATAACCAGACAGCCCCAGTTCTTAACAGAATGAAGTTCATTTTCTTTAACTGGCAATGCATACCAAACAGTGATAAAATAAAAGACATCAGCTTAGCCATTCTGCCAATTTAGCCATCTGTGGAATGATACAGTCATTCCATCAGAATGTCATTTTAGCATGTTGTGGATATGAAGCCATTCATGTGAACATTTTAGCTATGATCAAAAACAGGGCACTAAACTTGACACTGCCTGACCATTATTAGTTCTAGCCAGTGTGGCAAGATTAGAATCGCTGATATTTTGAAAACCCCCTTCTCTTTTTACACAGCATACCATCAGACAGAACTTGCAGTGGTATGCACTGTTAATGGTTTCTTTATTGATTAGTTAATATTAGTTACATTTAATATTAGTAACTTTAAGATTAGTTACATTACAGTTTTTTAAAGTTTTGCTTAAATTTTATTGAGAGGTTAATACAAAAGATAATTATAAGTGACCTATAAATTATTTTTAATATATTATCTGAGACTGTAAACGTTAGTTTCCTCATTATAATAGGATGGAGATGATACCATCTACTTTCCTACTTTGCAAAACTGGAGTATTGTACCCTTAGGTCCCCTCAAAGTGTATGTACACATGCACACAGGGTTGGGGATTGAGAGGGAGAGATTGGGAATGCAAAACCACATAATTAATATGGCAGCATTATTCTGAAGCTTTAGTTTTACTTAGTTTTAAACACTTTTTCTAATCTTATTGGTATTATATGAGGCAGAATTTGGAATTGATGTGGATTTTTAAGATTGTTAAATGAAAAACAAATTTGGCCAGGTGCGGTGGCTCATGCCTGCAAGCCCAGCACTTTGGGAGGCCAACCCAGGCGGATCACGAGGTCAGGAGATTGAGACCATCCTGGCTAACACAGTGAAACCTCGTCTCTACTAAAAATACAAAAAAATTAGCCGGACATGGTGGCGGTCGCCTATATTTCCACCTACTCGGGAGGCTGAGGCAGGAGAATGGCGTGAACCCGGGAGGGGGAGCTTGCAGTGAACCGAGATCCCGCCACTGCACTCCAACCTGGGCGACAGAGCAAGACTCCATCTCAGAAAAAAAAAAAAAAAAAAAACCCACAAATTTTAGATACGCAACATGCTGCCCACCCTAGGGGGATATTGCTCATTGTCTCACTGGTAGCCACCCTCTAAGCTTCCTGGAATCCATATTTTGTTGTACACTAAGTTGAATTTTATTCTCTCTCATAACCATAACCATGTTAACTATTCAAACAAATGAATACACCGAGAGCAAAAAAAAACCTTGAAGTGTTAAATTAGAAGCCAAAGCACCTCAGACAATTTTTAAACTCCTGAGACTTCATTTGAACTAGGGCAGAGCAGAGATGGCTGTGGTTGGCTTTGGACTGTGAAGGTGGGAAAGCTGGCTCCCTCAACTGCTCCCTCCCCTTAAGTAGTGTGAGTAAAGAGTAGCTGGCAGCAGATACCTTACTCTGGAATTAAGATTGGAGAGAGGGCCAGGTGTGGTGGCTCATGCCTGCAATTCCAGCACTTCGGGAGGCTGAGGCAAGTGATCACTTGAGGCCAGGAGTTTGAGACCAGCCTGACCAACATGGTGAAACCCTGTCTGTATTAAAAGTACAAAAATTAGCCGGATGTGGGTGCGCGCCTGTAATCCCAGCTACTCTGGAGGCTCAGGCAGGAGAATCACTTGAACCTGGGAGGTGGAGGCTGCAGTGAGCTGAGATCACACCACTGCACTCCAGCCTGGGTGACAGAGGGAGACTCTATATTTATTTGTTTGTTTTTTGAGACTGAGTCTCGCTCTGTCTCCTGGGCTGCAGTGCAATGGTGTGATCTCAGCTCACTGCAACCTCTGCCTCCCAGGCTCAAGCGATTCTCCTGCCTCAGCCTCCCGAGTAGCTGGGATTATAGGCACCCACAACCACGCCCGGCTAATTTTTGTGTTTTTAGTAGAGACAGGGTTTCACCATGTTGGCCAGCTGGACTCGAACTCCTGACCTCAAGTGATCTGCCCACCTCAGTCTCCCAAAGTGCTGGGATTACAGGTGTCAGCCATCGCACCTGGCCTTTTTTCTTTTTTTTTTTGAAATAGAGTCTCGGGCGGGGCGTGATGTGGTGGACTGTAGTCCCAGCTACTCAGGAGGCTGAGGCAGGAGAATAGGTGGAGCTTGCAGTGAGCCAAGATTGTGCCACTGCATTTCAGCCTGGGTGACAGAACGAGACTCCATCTCAGAAAAACAGAAAAAAAGATTGGAGAGAAAAGACTGATAAATAGGAAGAAATTGAGAGTAAAGTCAGTAATTAAATAGTAGAAATTGAGACAAAAATAGAATGGGTTGGAG
>NW_012116266.1:5310781-5315119 GCF_000951035.1 Colobus angolensis palliatus
GGGACAGTCTCGCTCTGTCGCCCAGGCTGGAGTGCAGTGGCACACTCTTGACTCACTGCAATCTCTCCCTCCCAGGTTCAGGCAGTTCTCCTGCCTCAGCCTCTCAAGTAGTGGGACCACAGGTGTGCACCACCACACCCGGCTAATTTTTATATTTTTAGTAGAGATGGGGTTTCATCATGTTGACCAGGCTGGGCTCGAACTTCCAACCTCAAGTGGTCCGCCTGCCTGGGCCTCCCACAATGTTGGGATTATAGGTGTGAGCCACCACCCGGGCCCATATTCTGCTTAATTCTTTTTTTTTTGAGACTGAGTCTCAGTCTGTCACCAGGCTGGAGTGCATTGGCCTGATCTTGGCTCACTGCAACCTGCAACCTCTGCCTCCCGGGTTCAAGCGAATATCCTGTCTCAGCCTCCCGAGTAGCTGGGACTATAGGTGCACGCCACCACACCCAGCTAATTTTTTTTGTATTTTCAGTAGAGATGGACTTTTACCATATTGGCCAGGGTGGTCTCAATCTCTTGACTTTGTGATCCTCCCACCTCTGCCTCCCAAAGTGCTGGGATTACGGGCCTGAGCCACTGTGCCCAGCCAATTCTTAAAGTCTCTTTTAGCAACTGTGTGGATTTTGGTTTTTCCTATGTAGGAATTGGGAGTAGCTTTTTTAAGGGATAGCGAAAGAGAGCTCATGGGTTAAAGTGGGGAAACAGCAAAGACATGGAAAATGGAAATGTAAAGAAGGTAGAGAATTTTGGAATGAAACCCTGGAAGGGAAGAGAAAGGTAGATGAAAGAAGTTGAGAGGACATACATTTTTACACATGTACTGATAATTATACTTTGAATAGATTCTTTGTTAGAACTAGTTTGAGTTGGGTTTCTGTCAGGTGCAAGAACCCCCTTACTAATAGTCATTTGTTAATTTTTACCACAGAGTCATTAACATAGCTACTGAATCAAATCATATGCCTTGAAATAGTCTTATAGAGATATTATTAAAATATTCTTCTGAAGCTAAAGTGCATTGCAGAATTTTCTGATTTTTCCTAACCATTCCTCTATCTATAGGAAATTAATTTTGGAATGTGTTGGTTTCTTTTGATTAATATTTCTTTAAACTAGAACCAGATAAATTGGTTCTAGTTTTTTTTTTTTTTAAAGAAATGTACCCTTTTTTTTTTTTTTTAAAGAAATGTACCTTTAGCTTTGAGTTATCTTAAATCAGAAATATTTGGCAGAAAAAAAGTCGAAATTTGCATCAAGAAAGAATATATTTCTGTAGTAGTTGCTCTGGGATGAAAAATGAGAACAATATGGTCTCCCTCTTTCCACAGCTTGCAATCTAGTTGGGTGTGGAGGGAGATAAGGCAAATGCACAAATAACCACCACATAATACAAAGCTGATTAGCCCTAAATGCCATAGAGAGGTACAAAGTTCATGGGCTTCTCAGAGGAAGTGGTATCTAACTCTTCTCTTGTTTAACTAGCACAGCACTTAAACTTTTAGTTTTTTTAAATTGAGATACAATACATAATATTTGCTCTTTTTTTAAATGTATTTTTTAATACAGACAGAGTCTCACTATGTTGCCCAGGCTGGTTTTGAACTCCTGGGCTCAAGCAATGCCGCTGCCTCACCCTCCCAAACATTTACACTTTTGAAGTGTACACTCAATGAGTTTTATTACATTCACAAGGTCTTGCAACCTTCACCACTATCTAATTACAGAATAAACTTAAAAAAAAAAAAAAAAGCTAGTGTTTTTAGCTGAGGTGTGCTGTCACAGTTCTCAGACCTCACCACTCCCTATTGGTTTATATCTAACTACCATCACCAGTATGTATATTGGCTGCCTGACCCCTGCAGGCATTTGAGTTTGCATCCCAGGCCCAGAGTTGTTTTTCTAGTTTCAGTGACCGTGGAAGAAAATGTCTTAATTGCCTGGGGATGCCACCCTGAAGAATACTCTGCTGTCCTGCAGAGCATCCTTTTTCCCATTTCTATTATCTTAATCTTCTGGCTTCTTTACAAATGGTCCCTACCTCTACTACAGCCTTTGGTAAGGGATTACTTCCTATTAGCCTCAAGAGGACTCCCCCACCCCCACCCCACCCCCGAGATGGAGTCTTGCTCTGTCGCCCAGGCTGGAATGCAGTGGCACGATCTCGACTCACTGCAACCTCCGCCTCCCGGGTTCAAGCAATTCTCCTGTCTCAGCCTCCCCAGTAGCTAGGACTACAGGTGCCTGCCACCACACCCAGCTAATTTTTGTATTTTTAGTAGTGACAGGGTTTCACCATGTTGGTCAGGCTGGTCTCGAACTCCTGACCTCAGGTGATCTACCCACCTCAGCCTCCAACAGTGCTGGGATTACAGGCGTGAGCCACCGCACCCGGCGGAGGACTTCTTTAGTATAAAATTGAAACTCTTTTTCTCAGTTTACAAATCCTTGCATGATCTGTCCCTTGCCAAATCTGTACCCTCTCTACCTGAAGTGCTCTTCTCTGATTTTTGCATGTCTGATTCTTTCTTGTCATTAGTACATTAGTATCTCAGCTGAAATATCACAACTCAGGCTTTGTTGATCAAAGCTAAAGCAGCCACCTGGTCACTCTCCACACCCTAGTTTAATTATCCCCACACTTGTCACTATCTTTTTTGTTGTTTTATATTTCTCTCCTGTGACTAGAATGTAAGTTCAATGTCAGCAGGTCTCTCACTGTAATATTTATAGTTGTATCCTGAACTCCTAGAACAGTGAGTGAGTGGCATGTGGTATGTACTTACAACATATCTGGTGAACAAATGTTAAGGGAAAACGCTTGCTCTGAGCAGTGCCTTCTGCTGTTTTGGTTCATCTGCTTGTGTGATTCTGCCTGTTTTTGTCTTCCAGAAATTTGCCAGAATCTCTGGTCTGTTAATACCTTTGCCATCTCCTGTTTCCATGTCCTTACAAGTTTATTCGTTTTTGAAACTGTTTATTGTCATTTTAATGGTATCTTGGGGAGGCGGAAATGCTTTCTGTGACTTTTTTTTGACAGGTTGAAATGTTGCAGCCATGTTGAAAATTAAAAAGTCAGATTGAGAAAGCATGGCTTATATTTGGAGAATATGGTTGAAATTTTACATCAAGGCCGGGTCAGAGAGAATCTAAAGTCATTTGATGCAAAGTTTATACTTAATTCAGAATGTCATGAGGAACTGTTTTGGGTGTTTGAGCAAAATCACGACCTGAAAAGAGTCTTAAAGATTAGTCTGACAGTGATGTATTAAAGAAAGGTCAGTTAGGAAGTTGCTAGAATAATCTGAGGATAATATAACATAGATCTGAACCAAGATAGTGGTCATAGATAGGAAAAGAAGGCATGGAATTGGAAAAATAGTTAAACCTCCTGGCACCAACACTAATGAATTGCTCTGTGATAATTAGTTTAGCAGTGTGACTTTTATTTTGATGGTTTGCTTGATTGTATGTTTCCTCCAGCCCCTTTGCTATCTCTCATCTCCTACCCTCTTCCCCCAGGCAACCTCTGTTCTGATTTCTATCACTGTGGCTCAGTTTTGCCTGTCCTAAAACTTTATTTATTTATTTATTTTATTTATTTCCAGTCGGAGTCTCACTGTCACCCAGGCTGGAGTGCAGTGGCACGACCTCAACTCACTGCAACCTCTGCCTCCCAGGTTCAAGCGATTTTCCTGCCTCAGCCTCCTGAGCAGCTGGGATTACAGGCAGGCGCTGACAGTATTAAATGTATCTTCTATCAGTAATGAGTGGTAAAATGTGTTTCCTAGGAATTTTATATTTGTGAGATAGAAACAGAAAGCAGACATCTTGAAGCTTTTTTGATTGTATTAGGCCATTCTCATATTACTATAAAGAAATACCTGAGACTGGATAAATTATAAAGAGGTTTAATTGCTCACAGTTCTGCAGGCTATACAGGAAGCATGATGCTGGCATCTGATTGGCTTCTGGGGAGGCCTCAGGAAGCTTATACAATCATGGTAGAAGGTGAAGGGGGAACAAGGCAGGTGACATGGCCAGAGCAGGAGCAAGAGTAGGGGGGAGGTGCCACACACTTTTAAATGACCACATCTCACAAGAACTCACTATTGGGAGGACAGCACCAAGAGGATGGTATTAAACCATTCATGAGAAACCACCCGCATGATTCAATCACCTCCCACCAGGCCCCACCTCCAGCATTAGGGATTACTATTTGATATGAGATTTGCAGGGACACACATCCAAACTGTATCAGTGGGGGATATTTAATCAACTCTAGTAGTACCTACTATCTGGATGTTGGGAAGAGGTCAGGAAATATGTTAACGA
>NW_012116266.1:5318014-5337281 GCF_000951035.1 Colobus angolensis palliatus
CTGTTAGGAATTATAGAAAGGAAGAGCTTTCTTCCTTACTGTGTATATTTTATTTAATTCAATATGGATTTTATGGCCAGGCACGGTGGCGCACGCCTGTAATCCCAGCGCTTTGGGAGCCCGAGGTGGACTTAGCACCTGAGATCAGGGGTTCAAGACCAGCCTGGTCAACATGGTGAAACCCTGTCTCTACTAAAAATAAAAAAATTAGCCTGGTGTGGTGGCAGGTGCCTATAATCCCAGTTGCTTGGGAGTCTGGGGCAGGAGAATCGCTTGAACCTAGGAGGTGGAGGTTGCAATGAGTTGAGATTGTGCCATTGTACTCCAGTCTGGGCAACTAAGAATGGAAGTTCATCTCAAAGAATAAATAAATATATGGATTTTATTCAGCGGATTATAATTTGTTTCTATCATAATTTATTTCAATATTTATCTTTTCACAGATTAGGCCCCTGGTCTGGGCCTTCAGGCTGGTTCCTGTGTCCATTTGACATGTGCCTATCATTAATTGAGGACTTTTCCTCATGAGATGATGTTCTAGAGGCTCATCTTGTTTTTATTTTTCCCTGCCCAGTCGTGGAATTATTACTCCAGGTATCTGTTACTTTTTGTGTAGAGTATATGCAGTACTTTGAAACCAAAAACTGGGAACTAAGTGTGCCAATTAATTACTACTAGGGTGTCATTGCCACCAGGCTTTTTCAGTGGACATACCTACAAACACATATACACCCTAGGCTGGGCCCAGGGTCCCTGTGCTATGTGCAGCCTAGGGACTTGGTGCCCTGTGTCCCAGCCACTCCATCCGTGGCTGAAAGGGGCCAACATAGAGCTCAAGCTGTGGCTTCAGAGGATGGAAGCCCCAAGCCTTGGCAGCTTCCATGTGGTGTTGAGCCTATGGGTGCACAGAAGTCAAGAATTGAGGTTTGGAAACTTTCGCCTACATTTCGGAAGATGTATAGAAATGCCTGGATGCCTAGGCAAAAGTTTGCTGCAGGGGCGGGACTCTCATGGAGAACCTCTGCTGGGGCAGTACGGAAGGGAAATGTGGGGTTGGAGCCCCCACACAGAGTCCCTACTGGGGCCCTGCCTAGTAGAGCTGTGAGAAGAGGGCCACTGTCCTCCAGACCCCAGAGTGGTGGATCTACAGACAGCTTACATTGTGCACCTGGAAAAGCCTCAGACACTCAATGCCAGCCCGTGAAAGCAGCCAGGAGGGAGGCTGTACCTTGCAAAGCCACAGGGGTGGAGCTGCCCAAGACCATGGGAAATGCACCTTTTGCATCAGCATGACCAGCATGTGAGATCTGGAGACAAAGAAGATCATTTTGGAGCTTTAAAATTTGACTGCCCCAGTGGATTTTGGACTTTCATGGGCCCTGTAACCCCTTTGTTTTGGCCAAGTTCTCCCATTTGGAACGGCTGTATTTATCCAATACCTGTACCCCCATTGTATCTAGGAAGTAACTAGCTTGCTTTTGATTTTACAGCCTCATAGGCAGAAGGGACTTGCCTTGTCTCAGATGGGACTTCGGACTGTGGACTTTCGGGTTAATTAGTTAAGACTTTGGGGGACTGTTGGGGAGGCATGATTGGTTTTGAAATGTGAGATTTGGAGGGGCTGGGGCAGAATGATAGGTTTGGCTGTGTCCCCACCCAAATCTCGAATTGTATCCCCCAGAATTCCTGTGTGTTGTGGGAGGGGCCCCGGGGAGGTAATTGAATCATGGGGGCTGGTCTTTCTTGCGCTAATCTTCTGATAGTGAATAAGTTCATGAGATCTGATGGGTTTATCACGGGTTTCCACTTTTACTTCTTCCACATTTTCTCTTGCCATTGCCATGATTCTGAGGCCTCCCCAGCCATGTGGAACTGTAAGTCCAGTTAAACCTCTTTTTCTTCCCAGTCTCTGGTATGTCTTTATCAGCAGCATGAAAACAGACTAATATAGATAGGGAGTTCCTATTTGGGGTTTAACAAAATTTGGGGATTAAGAATATCCAATATTATGAAAATCTAATGTAAATAAAGGAATGCTTATGCTTATTAAAATATGGTTCATATTTATTGTTTTTTGTTTGTTTGTTTTTGAGACAGAGTCTCACTCAGTCGCCCCGGCTGGAGTGCAATGGCCGGATCTCGGCTCACTGCAACCTCCGCCTCCCAGATTCAAACGATTCTCCTGCCTCAGCCTCCCAAGTAGCTGGGATTACAGGCGCCTGCCAGCCAGTATGTCCAGCTAATTTCTGTAATTTTAGTAAAGATGGGATTTCACCATGTTAGGCTGGTCTCAAACTCCTGACCTAAGGTGATCCGCCTGCCTCGGCCTCCCAAAGTGCTGGGATTGCAGGCGTGAGCCACTGTGCCCAGCCTGGTTCATCATTCTGTAAAAGGGAATTCTTTTACAGGATTAATTTTTTAGCCTAGGAATTCTTTCATCTAGGCTGGAGTGCAGTGGTGTAATCTCGGCTCACTGCAAGCTCTGCTTCTGAGGTTCATGCCATTCTCTTGCCTCAGCCTCCCGAGTAGCTGGGACTATAGGCGGCCACCACCATGCCCGGCTAATGTTTTGCATTTTTAGTAGAGACGACGTTTCATCATGTTAGCCAGGATGATATCCATCTCCTGACCTCGTGATCCGCCCACCTCGGCCTCCCAAAGTGCTGGGATTACAGGCATGAGCTACTGTGCCTGGCCAGGAATTCTTTTTCTAAGGGATTCGTTTAAGTGCCTGATAAATACAACATAAACAAAATTGCCTTTGAATTTGATTAATAACTCTTAGGCATTACAGTCTCTACCAACTGTTAAAATAGTTCTAGTTTGTTTTTATGCTTCATTATATGATCTTAAATTACTTCACAGTTAATGTAGATGATAATGTAGTGGATGTGTTAGTTACATCCTGGGTTGTCAGAAATGAAGGCTTAAATCAAAGAGATGGCATAAGGGTGTAAATCATCTTCCCTAGTGCTTCTCTGTCCTCTGGGTAAAGAAGAATTTACCATGACTGGCCCAAGAATAGCATACCTTTCTATTAGGAAGGTTTGGTTCCATGTGGCAATTTTACAAAATTGAGTTCCAGGTGTCAGCTCACTCTTGAGAACCAGGCCATCCATGCAAGTTCCCTGGTAGCTAGTTAACTCATGCTTGCTTCTATGAAGCCTCTGAAGAGCATAGCACATTACTTCCTTCTTAGTCCCTTTCAACACATAGGAGACCGTAACTTCCTTTAAATTTGCTTCATGCACTGGTCTACAAAAGGAACTTTGTTGCTAGATAATTTGTTAAGATATCTTGCCCCTGTCGTCCCAGCTACTCAGGGAGGCTGAGGCAGGAGGACTGCTTGAGCCCAGAAGGTCAAGGCCGCAGTGAGCCCTGTTCTCTCTCCTGCAGTTAGTATTAATGTTCTTTGAAGTTATGGAATTTGTGTTTTGCTTTTTTTTTTTCCCCCTGCATAATGCTTAGCTTGATGCTGTGTACGCAGAGTATTTTCGAAGGTTTGGATCCTAAGTAGAACCTTTCTGTAGGCCCTTTCTGTTGAGGGTCGCTAATCAACAGAGGAAACTTCAGTGATGGGTGTATAAACAGCAACTTTTAACTTCTCTTTTCTTTTTTTTTTTTTTTTTTTAACTGGTCTACCTTATAAATTGAG
Source organism: Colobus angolensis palliatus (assembly GCF_000951035.1). Lineage (NCBI taxonomy): Eukaryota > Metazoa > Chordata > Mammalia > Primates > Cercopithecidae > Colobus > Colobus angolensis. Next base: position 5,321,670 of record NW_012116266.1, read on the forward strand.
AGCAAAAGCTATAAAATTATCCTTATTTTTTAAAGAGATGAGGTCTCACCATGTGGCCCAGGCTGGTCTCAAACTCCTGGGCTCAAGCAGTCTGCCTGCCTTGACCTTCCAGAGTGCTAGGACTACAGGCGTGAGCCACCATGCCTGGCCATGCAAATTCATTTTTAAAACTTCCCAGACTGTTTATTAAATTCCCAGTTTCCATTTGGCAATTTATACATAATAGCACTTCATTCACAGCAGAACTAAAGGTCCTGTTTTAAAATAAGTGTAGTTGTAGGTCGTGACAGAAAGAAACCAAACATACCAGGCACTGCCCCATCTGATAACTAATTAATCCCCTACAGTTATCTTTCCATTTTACGTTATGAGTGTCCTACTTCTTTCCTTTTCCTTCTCTGCTCTGACTTCCTCTCTCCTCCTTTTGATGAGTCCTCTTCCTCTTTTTGTGCCTTACTAAATTTAACATTTTTTTTTTCTTATTGTTTCTCATGTTTGATTTAGATTTCCTTCCTCTTGCTTTTATTTTGCAACAGTTGTAACTTGCACAGTTGGGGGTACTCCTTGAACATGGAAGTCTTCGTCTCCCTCCTGCCCCTTTCTCTAGTGCATGTTTTTCTTTAGAATTATTTTTTCAGGTTAGAACAGCATAGGAGGTGTTTTTAAAACCATTTTTGTGAGAAAGCTACTGAAACATAACTAGAAATAAAGAACTAAAATTTATTTGTAAGTGAATAACTGTGAGAGAAAGCATGAGACTATTGTAATGGAAGAGGAGTAATTGGGGTGTGTTAATGATGTATCCTCATGGTACCTAATTTCCTTATGGTTTTAAAGAGTACTCATTCTAGTACTAATTTAAAGAGTCCAGATTTACCTTTAACAAAATTTTACACAAAATGGCATTACTTATGGTCTTGTAAGAGCTCCCAGTAATTATTAAACAACATAGTTGTTTATACTTTGTTAAACTTAAGTGGGTATAAGCAATACCCTGAGTAACTTGTTGAAAATACCCCATCTTCTTGACATTAGTATTCAGTAGATCTTGAGTGGGCCATTTTAAAACTGACTTTAAAAGATGCACCCCAGGTAATTTTGATGCAGGTCATCAACAAACCACAATTGGAATAACATTGCCCCACGGGATACAAAGTCCAAAGTTTTTGGTATGGCTTAGGATTTTGCCCCTTCTTCCTCTCTAGCCTCATTTTCCATGAGTCTACACCACCCATCCTATGCTTCAGAAATGCTAAGTCACTTGAGTTCTAACATGTCGTTCTCACATCTCTATACCCTTGTATGGTTTCGCCATGTTGGCCAGACTGGTCTTGAACTCCTGGCCTCAGGTGATCTGCCTGCCTCAGCCTCCCAAAGTGCTGGGATTACAGGCGTGTAAAAACTCTTATACATAGTTATGTTCTCTGATAAAATGCCATTTCTGCCCTTGACCCTTTAACTTCTATGCTTAAGAATCCAGTTGTTGGCAGGGTGCAGTGACTCACACCTGTAATCCCAGCACTTTGGGAGGCCAAGGCCAGAGGATTGCCCAGGCTTAGGAGTTCAAGATCAGGCCAAGGCAACCTGGCGAAATCCCATCTCTACAAAAAAGTACAAAGGATTAGCCGGGCGTGGTTGTGCATGCCTGTAGTCCCAGCTGCTTGGGGGGCTGAGACAGGAGAATTGCCTGAGCCTGGGAGGTCCAGGCTTCAGTGAGATGTGTTAGTGCCATTACACTCCAGCCTGGGTGACCCCATCATTTAAAAAAAAAAAAAAAAAATCCAGTTGCTTCGGGCAAAAAAAATAGGCTTGGCTTTCAAGGTCCCACTGTAGTTCTCTTCGAGTCAATCTCATGACGTTCTCACAAATACACACCTTGTCTTTTGCCCTTTATAATTGCCCTATATGTAATGTATTTAACCAAATTTTAAAGCCCTAATCTAAGCTCAACCTTCTTGATAATCACTGTTTTGTTTTACAATGAGGGTATCGAATAGTAAACCAAAATATCTCCTGAGAGGAAGGTTAATAGGGAAAATAGGCTTGAATAAATAACTTCATGGAAAATTTAGCAGGAATAATATTGTTTCATACTAAAGAATAATGAAATAGATAGCTTCATTATGCATAGTGGAGCTTACTGTATACAGGTTTTAACCTGTAATAATTGGGCACAATTATTTACTGTTATTGGTAAAATGAAACCAACCAGTGTATAAGAAGGAGTAGATCATTCTTCCATTATTCTGTTTTTCATGAATAAACTACATGTAAATGAGTTTAAAATATTAGTTAAATCATTGTTAGCTGTATTCTGTGATTTTTCTGTAATAAATATGGTTTCAAAATAATAGATTAAACTAAGCCTTCTTATCAGCTGAGTCTTAACCTTTCCTCATAGTTTTCCTAGTTGGATGATTGCTAGACATCACTACTCTATCTTCAAAACAGAATCCACCTCTTCCCCCAACTTGCTTCTCACTAGTCTTAGTCGATGTTATCACCACCACTTACTAAAACCAGAAATCTAGGCATTATCCTTGATTACTCTTTTCTTTGCCCCCTTCCCCCCATTTAGTGTTTCATTAAGTTCTTTTGACTTTACTGCAGAAAAATATCCTAAGTTTGCACATTACTTCATTTCATCTCAGGGAGAGACAATATTATACAATAGTTAAGAACCTGGGTAGCAGTGGTAACTGTCTTAAGTTTGAATTCTGGCTCTGCAGCCATGGCAAACTATGTACCTTCTCAGTTTCATCAGTAAATAGCTTAATAGTACCTACTTTATAGGGTTATTATAAGGGTTAAATGAATTAATACATATACTACACTTGGAATAATGCCTTATCCATATTTATTCAATAAGTATTAGCTATCATCATCATCATCGTCTTTATCTCCGTTGTTCATCTCCATCAACTTAGTTGAGGTCTTTATCATTTCTCAACAGGACCATTGCAGTAGTCTTCTTGGTCTCGTCTAGTTCTTTCCATCCTTACAGTCTTTTCACCAAAAGCAATTTGAGTAATCTTTTAAAAAAGCATTAATGCCTTTATACCAAGACCCTGCTTATATATAAAGAAGGGACTTAGAATAAAACCCTAAGTTTACTACGTCATAGATGCTCTATTCCCTGTCTGCCTCTCTTGACTTCAGATTCTACTACTCTTTTACTAGGTCTCTGGGCTCCAACTATAGTAAAGTTTTTCCTTGCATTGAATACACATGGCTTATTCCTACCTTAGTCTTTGGTTGTTTTCTCTGCTCATTCTTCCCTAGATTTCTATAGCTGACTCTCCTTCATTCTTCATGCCAGTAGACGAAGGATTCACTAGGAAAGAGACTTTATCTCACTTGTTTTACTGCTTTATTCTTGGTTCCTAGAATAGGGCCTGGCCTGTGGTAACTACTCAGTAAATATTTGTTGAATGAATAAAAGTTGTGGGGTTTTTTGTGTTGTTTTGTTTTGTTTTAGCATACCCTTCTCAAGCTCATGTATGCACATGAGCACCTCTTTGGAAGGGAGTTTGTCCTTTATTATATTGATTTTGTGTGTGTGTGGATTTTGGCCATGCTAGCTCTTTAGAGACCTTTCAAAAAATGTGCATCATATTTAACCATATGTGTGTGTTTGAATGTTAGGTATTCATCCGGCAGATATTTAATGACACCTGCTATAAGCCAGGCACCATTGCAAACATTGTAGATACAGAAGGCAACCAAAGTCCTTGCTCCACTCTGGAGCATTCCTTCTAGTGGAAGAAGAGAGATGGTGGGACAGATGGTGATCGGTGCTGTGAAGAAAAATAAAACCAAACGAGACCGGAAATATCAAGGAAGGTGGACTCTTTTGGTAGAATGGTCATTTAAGCAGACTTGAATGAGTGAGCCATGCTGCTATCTGGAGGAGAGAGTTCCAGTCAAAGGATCTGGCATTGAAAATGCTGGATGTTTGGAGCAAGTCTTTGTTCCAAGGATCAGCAAGCAGTACGGTGTTGCTGGAAGTGGGAGGAGGGAAAGGGGAGGGTGGTAAGAGAGGTCCCTGAAGGTTAGGATTGGACAGGCCATTGTCAGTCTGTGAATGACTTTGGATTTTATTCTGTCTTCAGTACATCTGTGCTTTGGGGAGTAAACTTTATTTGTAGTAGGGTGCATTTACTCTTTCAGGACATAGTTTCCCTTATGTGTAATGGAGCACGGAATTTAAGTAGAACCTCAGTATATTCCCCCCAAAGTACCTAATACTATAATCATAGAATAATTTAATAGGATTTGTTATAGTATGCATTATAGTTTCCTTGGGTCTATTTGGATACCATTAAGGAAGAGCATTATGTTAGAAGCTATCTATTTTTAAATCCAATTTTTTTTTTTTGATGATTTATAAGTTGTTTTCTTTCATTTTTCTTCCCTTTGATTGGAAGGACAGTTGACTGTTAGATTATTTTCTGATGTCATTGTTTCTAGTAGGGGCATTATGTTTGGAAAATTCAGGTTTAGACTTGTGATTCATTTGGCGATATATAGCAGTTATAATACAAACGATTTTTAGGATGGGTAGGATGTGGATGTCAAGGAATTGGCAAGCAGGATTGCATTTCCCTACTAGATTGGCTGACCCAAGATGGTGCCGAGCCTATAAGCAAATGTCTGGGGGCACCTCATTTGATGTGTATGGTTAATGGAAATTATGCTGTATTGGGGAATTGGAGAATAAGGTTCATCAACGTCAGCATTTAGAGAATGGAGAGTGTGTTTTAGATTGTGAATTCTTTAAGAAATGTTGTAGGACCTAAGTCTTTTTTGGAAAGTCTCTGAGTAAGTTACTTAAGTTTTTTTTTCTTTGAGATGGAGTTTCATTCATTGCTCAGGCTGGAGAGCAATGGCACGATCTTGGCTCACTGCATGCAACCTCTGCCTCCTGGGTTTAAGCGATTCTCCTGCCTCGGCCCCCCAGGTAGCTGGTATTACAGGCGCCCACCACCATGCCCGGCTAATTTTTCTAGAGACAGGGTTTTACCTTCTTGGCCATGCTAGACTCAAACTCCCAACCTCAGGTGATCCATCCTCCCCGGCCTCCCAAAGTGCTGGGATTACAGGCGTGAGCCACTGCACCCAGCCAGTTTTTGTTTTTGGTTTTGGTTTTTTTTTTTTAAAACTAGTCCACATAGGGACAAATTGAAAATAGGACAGAATTGGCAAAAGTAACGTAAGTGGTTAATGTTCAATAGATACTTCAACTTTCTGTTAATTTTATGTTTCTCTGTCATTGCTGTCGTTGTTCTCTAGTGATATTTTCCTTAAGTCTGCAGTAGTAGTCTAGATAAAAACAAAACTATAAATGAAAAATTTTAAAGGGATTTTTAAAACCCAAGTAGCTTGTTTGAATAGTAGGAAAAAACTCAGTTTAAAACACACTAGCTTTGGATGCAGAGTCTGTACAGTCATGTGTCATTTAATGATGAAGATACTTTCTGAGAAATGCTTTATTAAATAATTTCATTGTTGTGCCAGCATAATAAATTGTACTTACACAAACCTAGGTGGTATAGTCTACTCCACACCTAGGCTATAGAATATAGCCTATTACTCCTAGGCTACAACCTTTCAGCATGTTACTCTGTACTGAGCACTATAGACAATTGCAATACAATGGTATCTAAACCTAGGAAAGATACAGTAAAAATACTTAATGGGACCACCATTGTATAAATAGTCTGTCATTGATCTAAACATCATTATGAGCACATGACTGTGGTTCTCTTTGACTCCATTGTAATTTAAATTATTTATTTATTTTGAACTATTTTATACTTATCTTGTAATGTTGTTTTCCTGTTGTTTTATTTTTCCCAGTATGGCATTTTCTTATGGGCAGTTACAGTCTGTTCTCAGAAGTCCAGGATTTAAACCTTTTTTAAAATCATTTTTTAAAATGTGAACTCTTGGTTTAAATGATATCTAATATGGAAGCCCTATCTGTAAGATGCCTGAAATTGGAAGTGGTGTTTGAAACAGTGAACCTGGAGTGCTGTCCTCTAAGCCCTTCTCCAAGAACGGAGCTTGCCACCCTTTCTGATTAGCTTTCCTCATTTATAAAATGGGAATGATATAATACCTACCTATCACAGTGGTTCGTGGAGGGCTATGACTAATGTTCTCTCCCTGTTCTCTTTGATTGTAACTTCCTCTTAGTGTGTGTTATGTTCATACATCACAGATTTTCCTGATGATGAGTCATCTAAATATTCTATCATGTGACCAGATTTTTACTATGGAGAATATAGTCACCATAAATCCAGTGCCTTGCGTATTATTGCCTAAAATACTCATTAAAGTTACTAAAGCTGCTATCTCTGCCAATAGTGACATAATGGTATCTGTTGGACAACAGTGCTGCAGGCCCAGTTGTTTTAAATGTACTTAAGAAATATAAAATGTAACTAAGAATAAGTATCACTATCTCAAAACAGAATTCCTCCTAGGATATTTTCTGGGTTATTCCAGTGTGTTTAGTTTCAAAGATTAGGGAGTAAAAGCAAGTATGTTCCAGATTATGTTACTTATTAACCCTCTTTATGAAAACTGGCTATTACTGCTCCTTGGTGTTCTTAAACTAGCAACTATTTGAGTAATTAAGTCATCTGGTCAGATGAGGTTTTTCTTTTCTTTTTTTTTTTTGGAGACAGAGTCTCACTCAGTTACCCAGCCTGAAGTGCAGTGGTGTGATCTCAGCTCACTGCGAGCTCCACCTCCTGGGTTCACCCCATTCTCCTGCCTCAGCCTCCCGAGTAGCTGGGACTACAGGCACCTGCCACCACACCTGGCTAATTTTTTTGTATTTTTAGTAGAGACAGGGTTTCACCGTGTTAGCCAAGATGGTCTCGATCCCCTGACCTCGTGATCCGCCTACCTCAGCCTCCCAAAGTGCTGGGATTACAGGCGTGGGCCACTGCACCTGGCCAAGGTTTTTCTTTTCACTAACATTTTATGTTTTTCATCAGTAGATCGCTTAATGAACTCTGATACCAAGTTTCTATTGAGATTGACCTATCAATTATGTAGTAATGAATAAAATCTTATAAATAATAGTTACAAATTATAAAAACCAAATCTTTTTAAGAATCAGATTTATGAATTGGGAAATTGGTAGATCTATTTTTCACTTGCCAGGGTAGAATGACCTGGTTTATATATGATTTCAGTGATAAAAGATTAAGAAATGGAAATTATCAGTTTCTATTAGAGATATTGGTTAGCTGTGGTTCTTCCCAGTATTAGGAAAATTAGAAAATTATTTCCCTTAAGTAACTAAATGAGGGATGATCTGATTTTCAGCTTCTGAAAACTACATTCAGTTTAATTTTGCAACATTATTTGACCCTTTCTGCAAAAGTTTGTATAGTGAAATAAGATTGAAAATTTAACTTCATGATACCTTGTCAGATAATTAGATTCCTTACTTTGTCTTCTAATCTTTAAGGATCCCAGATATAATTTTGTGGATTGCTTCTTTGAAGATATCAGTCATTGTGTGCTGCTGCAATAAAATTCCCAAGACTGGGTAATATATAAAGAACAGAAATTAATTTTCTTATTGTTCTGGAGGCTGGGAAGTACAAGATTAAAGCGCTGACATTTGGCGTCTGGTGAGGGCTTGTTGCTGGCTTCCTCCACAGGGAGGCACGAGATGTGCCCTCGCATAGCAGAGAGTAGAAGAACAAGGTAACCAGTGCTTCATGAAATCTCTTTTATAAAGTCCTTAATACCTTTAATAAAGAAGGAGCCTTTATGGGGCTTTATTAAGGCCCCACCCCTTAATACTATCACATTGGCAACACTTGAATTTTGGAAGGGACGCATTAATACCCCGGCATATGTATATCAAGCTCGTAAAGATTAGGCGTATCTTTTTTAGTGGAATGCCCATGCACTATATAATCTTGGAGGAATTGCTTAAACCAGCTGACAGGCTATATTCCAAATATTGCCTAGATCTACCGTAACAAAATTCGTGTTTTAGAAATGTGAGTCAGGAGTATTTAATGTAACATATGGTGATGATATTCATTGTGTCCCTGGGACAGAAGTTGAAGGAAAAGGGATTGTGGTCAGATAACTTAGGAATATGCTGGGTTTTCTTCCAGAAATAACATTTTATCAGATTTTAGTAACTATGATATTAAGAAACATAAAATACCTACCATAACTTTGTAAACCAGGGGTTATAATCTGCTAACTTGAAAAAAAAAAAAAAAGCACTTAATTTGTTTCAAGTTCATACTAACATGCCTGCCTGAGTTTAATTTTAATTTTGGAATATGCTGACTGCTTAAGCAAAGCTAATGTTTATTTGAAGGTTTCCCAGGGCCTTTAATGTTGAAATATTTATATTTATCAGATTAATCAGCTACTGATCTTACATTGTTTTATGTAATTTTTCTTCCCGTCTTCCCAAAATAATGTGCAAGTTCCATGTCAGATACCACACTATTTTATTTTATTTTATTTTTTATTTTATTTTATTTTTTGAGACGGAGTTTGACTCGTGTTGCCCAGACTGGAGTGCAGTGGCGTGTTCTCGGCTCACTGCAACCTCTGCCTCCCAGGGTCAAGTGAGTCTCCTGGCTCAGCCTCCCAAGTAGCTGGGATTACAGGCATGCGCCACCACGCCCATCCAATTTTGTATTTTTAGTAGAGATGGGGTTTTGCCATGTTCGCCGGGCTGATTTCAAACCCCTGACCACAGGTGATCCACCCGCCTTGGCCTCCCAAAGTGCTGGGATTACAGGCGTGAGCCACTGCGCCTGGTCACACTATTTTATTAATGGGAAGAAGGAAAATAATTTCTTCTTTCAAGGGACTTATATTTGAAAAGTCACCACATATAGGATTTAGATCTGGATTTAGAAGTTTTCAATTCTGTTTCCTCCTTTTGTTGGAACTGATGAGGAAGTAAGGTAGAGAAAGAAGACAAATGGGATAGAAAGTGAGGGTAAGAGGGTAGAATAGAAACAAAACTAGATTAAGATTTTTGTTTTGTCAAATTTTCTCTTAAATACTTCTTGGACTCAGGTTTTGTGGGATACCTATTGATATCTAAACAGATTTTTACAGAATAAACAGGACAATAACTTCTTCCATTAAAGTCTTCTGAAATGGCTTCCTTTTGGTGTTTGGGTGTCCTAGGATCTAGTAGTGGAGAGAACGATACTACTCTTATGTCCTCTGCTGATTGAAAGGAGTGCTCTGTTAAATTTTTTAGTAATGTGATTCTGGTCATAATTTGATACTGTTGGCTTTTCTTTTACAGCTTCCTAAAAAAATTGAAACTTTATTCTTTGTTTGTACTCACTTGTCAACACTGTCTGCATTAATGACTTAAGATTTTCTTTTAGAATGTAATTTCTAGTTTTGAAGATTTGACTCCAGAGGCTAATAATATATCAGAGCATATACGGCATAATTTTTCAAGTTAAACCTGTAACTTACTATTCATTCTACACAAATGTCTGTATTTCAGATGGAGCAGCTATCAGATGAAGAAATTGATCATGGTGCTGAAGAAGACAGTGACAAGGAAGATCAGGACCTGGACAAAATGTTTGGAGCCTGGCTTGGAGAACTAGACAAACTCACTCAGGTTGGACGTAATGCTTGAAAAACTGGTTGAGGATTTGAAGTCATCATTGAGTTAAAAGTTTAATATGCAGAAGAGGATATGGATATAAGTTAAATTTTAAAATATTGCCGGAAAGGAAGAAATGTTCAAAGTATTGACAAGTAAATGAAGTCATTCTAGAACAGAAGATGTTAAGAATCTATAGTTATTTTAAGGATGTTAAAAAAAAAATACTTGTGAGGGAGGCTCTGTTCATCTAGAGGGGTTGCTTAATATATGTTTCATAAATGTGGGATAATTAGCTAAAAACTTTTAAAGCCTGAAATTCAAAAGTCTAAATTTTAGCAAACCCTATTACCTTAGTAAATTTGAATACATTTTCAACATAAGTAATTTCCTTCCACGTAAATATTTTCTTTTTTTCTTGAGACGGAGTCTCACTTTGTCACCCAGGCTGGAGTACAGTGGTGCGATCTTGGCTCACTGCAAGCTCTGCCTCCTGGGTTTACTTTATTCTCCTGCCTCAGCCTCCTGAGTGGTTGGGACTACAGGTACCACCATGCCTGGCTAATTTTTTGTCTTTTTTAGTGGAGATGGAGTTTCACTATGTTAGCCAGGATGGTCTCGATCTCCTGACCTCGTGATCCACCTGCCTTGGCCTCCCAAAGTGCTGGGATTACAGGCATGAGCCACCGTGCCTGGCCCCACGTAAATATTTTCTGTGACATGATTGCAGAATACTGACAAAACCTAATTCTGGGCTGCATTTTAAAGCGGTGGCAAAATCTTTTCATTTTGCTTTATTCGATCTTGGGTTTTTAAAATCGGTAACTTTGTCCTCTAAACCAGCACACTTTTTAGAATAAAAGGGTACTATTGTTATTGCCCCAGTAATACATTATATTCAGTATATGAAGATGGTTATGTTTATTAAATAAATTTGACTTCATGGCAATGAGAACATTAGAACAAAACGTATTTACTCATAAATAATGTCTTTGGGAAGAACATTTGTGCAAAATTGCATGAGTATGAGATTCCTTAACTGCAGGAAAAGTAAGGTGGTCAAGGTAGAAGCTTAAAGTACTAGCAGCTTATTTTTGTAGCAATCTAGAGTTCAAAGTGATAAACTCTTCATGTAATTCTTGCTAGATCATTTTGAAAGGCAGACATCTTTGTGACCATAATCTGTTAATACTGTATTTTGGGGGAATTTTTTTTTTTTTTTTTTGAGACGGTGTCTCACTCCTGTCACCCAGGCTGGAGTGCAGTGGTGAGATCCCAGCTTAATGCAACCACCACCTCCCGGGTTCAAGTGATTCTCCTGTCTCAGCCTCCCGGGTAGCTGGGATTACAGGCATGCGCCACCATGCCCAGCTGGTTTTGTATTTTTATTAGAGACAGTTTCACCATGTTAGCCAAGCTGATCTCGAACTCCTGACCTCAGGTGATCCACCCACCTCAGCCTCTAAAACTGCTGAGATTACAGGTGTGCTGGCCAGGGTAGAATGTTTTCAACTCCTACTAGGATTTCATAGGTATCATTCCCTTCATCTCTAATCAGAAGAAGTGACATTTTTTGTCAGAAATGTCTTATATCTGTAATTGCCAAATTCTTTCTGTTTAATTCTTAATTTAAAAAAAGTATGATTTTGGCATAGAGATTATCGCTAGGCTATGCAGTTCTGTGCTGGGAGAGAGAGGAAGCAAAGAAGAGCAAATAGAAAATGATATTGCAGGGAGAAAGTATGCAAGGGCCAGCTGACATGTGGGGTGTTCTTGACCATGTGGTTTTATTGTCCATGCTTGGGACAAGGGGCCCAAAAGAGAAAAGGCAGGTAGCTGTTGGTCCAGCTGCTCTCGGTGGAATAGGAACTACATGATGCTCCCCTGAAAGCACTGTTTCTACTGGTTTGGTACCTTGTGCTTTCCCCTGTATTTTAAGTTGCCTGACATAAAAATGTGAAGAGCCACTAGTGATGTGGCTGTTCTTTTCATTATATAAATCTGTCTTTAGAGAGAAAAAAAGATTAAAACCGTTGCATAGTGTGACTCACTGCTGTGTTGCTTTATAACACTTGGGACGTTTTCAAGAAATGTTTGACTTACGAAGTTTATGGCTAATACCTCAAGTTTCTTGTTTATTTCATTACTTTAGTTCATTACAGTGTTATCTGTACACCTGTATCACGTATTCAGTGATATGGTATTTTCAACTTAGAATTAAAACAAGTTTAAGTTTTAAAGTTTTTAGGTAGTTGGTCAGTCTTCTAAAATAGTTTGTAAAATTTTGTATGTATGTACATTTTTCTGGAAGAAGGTTCATAGCTTTTATAAAATTCTCAGCAACCCCTTTAAAAAGGTTAAAAGAGTTCATGCCTGGGCAACAGAGCATGACCTTGTCTCCAAAAAAATAAAAAGATAGCATTATAAACCAACAGAATATCCAGCATTCTTTTAAAATTTGAAGCTTATTCAGTACGTACTTTAGATAGAAATTACAGTTTTAAAACACTAATCCTTATATTTTGTGAATCTGTTAAACAAACAATAACTACTGACCCTTTCTCTGAATTTCTCTGTTGTAAATATCTTTTTTCCTTGCTGTAGAAAGGTTAGAGAGGAAAAGAGTATCATTTAAACTTACAAGTGTAACTTACAAGTCACTCTACCCAAAGTATACAGTATGATTCAAGATTTGTCACAGGCAGTGTAGCTGGGTTACAATTTGCCCTCATCTTGATAGAACTGGAGAAGGACAAGAACATTTCATCATTGTTTGAACTTGTAATCACTTTTCATTAAAAAAATTAGTGAGTCTTGGGTCTCAATAATTTTAAATCCATAACTGTCCATTATCTTCAGAGTACTTCATATAGCAAAGATTGAGGCTTTCCTGGACCTAAACCAAATCCCTGTGAGGAAAGAAAGAACAAAACGCCCTGTGTGGTTTCTTTCTATGTCTTCTTTTTTTTTATTTTTTATTTTTATTTTATTATTACTATCATTATTATTATTATTATTATTATTATTATTAGGAGACTGAGTCTCACTCTGTCACCCAGGCTGGAGAGCAGTGATGTGATCTCAGCTCACTGCAACTTCCGCCTCCCAGGCTTAAGCCATTCTCCCGCCTCAGCCTCCCAAGTAGCTGGGATTACAGGCACCCGCCACTGCGGCCAGCTAATTTTTGTACTTTTAGTAGAGACGAGGTTTCGCCCTGTTGGCCAAACTGGTCTCGAACTTCTGACCTCAGGTGATCCGCCCACCTCTACCTGCCAGAGTGCTGGGATTACAGGCGTGAGCCACCACACCTGTTTCTTAGCTTACCGTGTCCGCATTCATATACCTCACTTACTTTATAGTGCATGTATATAAAATGAAGTCAGTCACTATACTTAATATATTTGAAAAGATATTTACTCTGAACTATGACAGTGTCAAGTGCCTTTAAAAGTAAGCATAGGCCGGATATGGTGGCTCACGCCTGCAATCCCAACGCTTAGGGAGACCGAGGTGGGTAGATTACTTGAGGCTAGGAGTTCGCAACCAGCCTGGCCAACGTGGTAACACCCTGTCTCTACTAAAAATACAAAAATTAGCTGGGCATGGTGGCACATGCCTATGGTCCCAACTACTCGGGAGGATCTCTTGAACCCGGGAGGCACAGGTTGCAGTCAGCCAAGCACTATGGCACGGCACTTAAGCCTGGGTGACAGGACAAGACTTCATCTCCAAAATAAAAAACAGTAAGCGTGTATCTAAAGATTGAAATAAGTATAACCAAAATAATAATGTGAAAAACAATTACACTTTTCCTTAAGGCTATGACTTAGGAGAACTTTGGTTTTATTAATTATAATGTGGCAGTTCACTTAATCATAAAACAAACTTCATCTTTTTTATATTATTGAAACCTGAATTTAATATGACTATTAAACTTTCTTTTTATAAAGAGTTTGGATTCTGACAAACCCATGGAACCAGTAAAAAGATCTCCTCTTCGCCAGGAAACAAACATGGCCAACTTTTCTTACCGCTTTTCCATATACAACTTGAATGGTAAGATGTAATTGGAAATAAAATGTAAAATAGTGTGCTAAGTCACATAATGTAGGAGCAGTACAACTACAATTCCAAATATAAAAACTCAATATAAAAGCTACATGCGTAACTTGACCAAGTTCTTAAATTTCTTTTTTCTTTTCTTTTCTTTTCTTTTTTTTTTTTTTTGAGACAGTTTTGTTTTTGTCACCCGGGCTGGAGTTCAGTGGCACAATCTCGGCTCACTGCAACCTCTGCCTCCCAGGTTCAAGCGATTCTCCTGCCTCAGCCTCCCAAGTAGCTGGGATTACAGGGATGCACCACCACACTTGGCTAATTTTGTATTTTTTTAGTAGAGATGGGGTTTCACCATGTTGGCCAGGCTGGTCTCGAACTCCTGACCTCAGGTGATCTGCCTGCCTCGGCCTCCCAAAGTGCTGGGTTTACAGGTGTGAGCCACTGCATCCGGCCCTTAAATTTCTTGATTTGTGTATTTTATTAATATTACTAATTGAAAATATCACAGAAAACAAACAATGTAACTAAAAGATAGTTGGTTTTATTAATAATTCACAAACTACATACCCAGGTGGAACCCCACAGCAAACTTAATTGCATTGTTTTCTCACTGGATTAAAGTCCAGTGAAATTACTTGTTAGTAATTTTTAAAGCAGCCACTATGGCCTTTATCTATTGTATTCCACCTAGTCAAGTTTATAATACTGACCTCTCAGTCTGTAATTTTTTAGACTTTTGACTTCTCTTTTTATGCCCTCAGCTCTGCCGAAGCATTGATCATATTAACAGTGTATTGAAGCCTGTGGTAAAAAGTTGCACAGAGAAATGTGGTTAAAACCATAGAATAGTATAAGATTTTTGTGGTGTTTTTGTCTTTAAACTCATAATTTATTCTTTGATTATTACAAGCCTTAAAAGAGGAGGACTGTGTACTTCTAAAAATTTCTCTTGGAATTTAAAACAAAAACCAGTAATACTTAATTTTATTTGCTTTAGGCCCAACAGAATATATTCTTTTGCTTCATCATCTTCATTTATTAACTTATTTATAATAGAATGTATAAATTCTGGAAACATTATGTGTTGTTCATTGCAGAAGCTCTGAATCAGGGAGAGACTGTGGATCTGGATGCCTTGATGGCTGATCTTTGCTCTATAGAGCAGGAGCTCAGCAGTATTGGTTCAGGAAACAGTAAGCGTCAAATCACAGAAACAAAAGCTACTCAGAAATTGCCTGTTAGCCGACATACATCGAAACCTGGCACCTTGAAAGGATTATCTTCTTCATCTAATAGGATAGCTAAACCTTCCCATGCCAGCTACTCCCTGGACGACGTCACTGCACAGTTAGAACAGGCCTCTTTGAGTATGGATGAGGCTGCTCAGCAGTCTGTACTAGAAGATACTAAACCCTTGGTAACGAATCAGCACAGAAGAACCGCATCAGCAGGCACAGTGAGTGATGCTGAAGTACGCTCTATTAGTAATTCCTCCCGTTCCAGCGTCACTTCTGCAGCCTCCAGCATGGACTCTTTGGATATTGATAAAGTAACACGCCCTCAAGAGCTGGATTTGACGCATCAAGGGCAGCCAATTACTGAGGTAAATAGATGGAACTTTTTCCCTGCTATTTTATTATTGAAATAAAGGATAAATTATATTAAAATAATGTAATTATAATTACGTTTTTTAATTCTTCTACATTTATAATTTGTCAGAGATACTTCTGAGATAGGTTTCAAGAGTACAGAAGGAATATATTAACAGATATGGTAGTGGCACACAGATGATTGAGAAGAAATTTAGTTTCTTCTTTTTTATTCTCATGACTCTAGTATTTGGAAGTTCTTGAATGGTATTTTTTATTGTAATTTGAGTCATTTCATGTGATTTGAAAAATTAAAATGATTTGCAAAGCCATTTA
>NW_012116266.1:5337631-5346575 GCF_000951035.1 Colobus angolensis palliatus
TGTATGTTGATTTAAAGTAAAACTTAAGAAAACCACTCATATCATCATTGTAATCCTCCAAGATTCTAGTTTACAGGGTTAACTCCAGTTCATTATCATTTTTTTTTTTTTTGAGATGAAGTTTGTACTCTTGTCACCCACGCTGGAGTGCAGTGGTGTGATCTTGGCTTGCTGCAGCCTCCGCCTCCCAGGTTCAAGTGATTCTCCTGCCTCAGACTCCCAAGTAGCTGGGATTACAGGCACTCACCACCATGCCCAGCTAATTTTCATATTTTTAGTACAGATGGGGTTTCACCATGTTGGCCAGGCTGGTCTCAAACTCTGTCTGAAACTCCGTCTGACCTCAGGTGATCCACCTGCCTCAGTGTCCCAAAGTGCTGGGATTACAGACGTGAGCCACTGTGCCTGGCCGTCCATTTCATTATCGAAGAGTCAGTATGGTGTATTGGAAAGGGCCAACAGGTGTGGAATCAGAAACTTGATTCTAAGTTTTCCTTGCCACTCACTAACCTTAAATGAGTTATTCTCTTAAACATCAATTTCTCACAAGTAAAATGGAGTTCGTAGTACTATATCTGCCTTCCTGATAGGGTGGTTCAGAGAACCAAAAGTTATTCATAAACAGATTTTTTTTTTTTATAGACGGAGTCTTGTTCTGTCGCCCAGTCTGGAGTGCAATGGCATGATCTCGGCTCACTGCAACCTTGTCTCCCGGGTTCAAGTGACTCTCCTGCCTCAGCCTCCTGAGTAGCTGGGATTACAGGCGCATGCCACCATGCCTGGCTAATTTTTGTATTTTTGGTAGAGACGAGATTTCACCCTGTTAGCCAGGCTGGTCTTGAACTCCTGACCTCGTGATCCACCCACCTCCCAAAGTGCTGGGATTACAGGTGTGAGCCACCGAGCCTAGCCGGAGTTTGTAGTACTATATCTGCCTTCCTGATAGTGTGGTTCAGAGAACCATAAGTTATTCATGAACAGATTTTTAAAAGAGGGAATATTTTTCAGCATGTGACTGGATAAGGTGGGGAATAGATTTGTGATAACAAGTCTAACAAAAGCTGAGTTTGGTGAAAGAGAGTCCTTTATTGAATTCTTTTCATCAAAGAGACGGTAATTTTGTCATAGGGTAGCAGCAAGAAAGAAGAAAAGTGGGGCAAAGTTAAGTCAACCTTTCCAATAAGCTTGTGTTTACAATACTCTAATATGGGATAAAAGAATCTATTTATGAATAATCAGTACTAAAGTAAAATCTTGAATTTTAACTATTACTTGACATCATTGATTTTTTTTCCTAATTTAATTCTTTGGATTAATTTCCATCAGTCAGTAACTCTTGGTACCCACCCATGTGTGTAACTTTGTTTTTGGTACTGTGGAGCACAAAAGGAGTATTAATCATGGTGATTTGGAGATAAGCTTGAATTATTTTTCTAAGAAAGTTAGCCAGTCTTATCAATCTGAAGAATAAACTTTCATTTATTTAAAATGAAACTTATCTAAGTGGTATATATTCTATAGAGAACTTGAAAACTGATTTCTAGGCCTGATGTGGTGGCTCACGCCTGTAATCCCAGCACTTTGGGAGGCCGAGGTGGGTGGATCACCTGAGGTCAGGAGTTTGAGACCATCCTGGCCAACATGGTGAAACCCCATCTCTACTGAAAATAATTAGCTGGATGTGGTGGCGCATGCCTGTAATCCCAGCTACTCGGGAGGCTGAGGTAGGAGAATTGCTTCAACCAGGGAGTCAGAGGTTGCAGTGAGCCGAGGTTGTGCCACTGCATTCCAGCCTGGCAGCAGAGCAAGATTCCATCTCCAAAAAAAAAAAAAGAAGAAAGAAAACCGATTTCTATTTTGTGATACCTGGGAATCATATTTAGGATATGAGCAGTATTTTATTAGGGGTGTGCTTTCTTGGCCATTCTTTGTTTTGTACGTTGATATTACTTCCAGTCAGTTTACAGTATTTTGAATTGGGTTAAGATGCATGAGGACAAGTTATAAACTAATCATTAAGGATCTTCTAATACCATATGCATGTCTGTTTTTCTGTCTGTAAAATGTGCTTGTTATAAAAGTTCATACAATATAGGGGCAAATTGAAGTAAAACATGAGAAGTTCCTCTCTCCCAGCAAGGACACTTCAAATGGTATCTAGTGGTATCCATGTATATCACTGTGAATACTGCAAAGAATACCAGTACTCAATGGTGTAATGTTTAATATGAGAGTTTAATGTAAGGTTTGGTGAGTAAACCAGGACTGTAGCAGGGAAAGGAGTTAAAAAGTCTTACCTAGCTAGCCTGTTCTTTTGCTTCACCTAGGAGTATAGAAAGGTGGTTTAACAAACCTGGAACTTGGTTCAGTATGCTTTTTTCGTAGGTCTAGTCTGTTCTGATTCAAATAAACTGAGGCAAGCTTTAATATATCCTTTAATATATATTTAATATATATAAACTGAGGCAAGCTTTAATAATTTGAACTCATGTATCAAATTGTCTTTAAATGCAAATATGGTTTTAAAAATATTTTAGTTTTTCATGCATGGCGTTAAATAGTTCTATGAGATATGTTACAGACAACTATCCTCTACCCACATACACATCATATTCTGCTCCCAGAGGTAATTTTTGCTCATTTAGCTAACTCTTAGGGAATTTACCTCTTTATCATAAAATCTACATACACATTGCCATTTCTTGGGTTTTTTTTTTAGTTGTATGTATTACGTGTTGACTTTTCACTCCAGAAGATGAGGGTATAGCTGTCTATACACAACTTCTTCTCACTTCTCCCTTCCTGTTCTTCCATTCTCCAAATATATTTTGATTGAACTAATATTCAGTGTTTATGTTAAAATGACTATATACTTGGAATTTACTGCTAACCTTCATATACTCTTATAACTACATTCCCTTTCTAGAATATCATTTTACTTTTACTGGAATGAATAGATTTTTTAAAATGTTTAATTTTCTATATAGTGATCACTATTTCAATTTCAGACTTTATCTCAGTTGATTAAATTTCTCTGGTTCAAGCCAAATTGTGTTCCATTAATTGCATCTTCTTAAAATTCTCTTCTTTTTTTTTTTTTTTTTGGTAGTCTTTGGGATTATCCTTAGGTTTTTTTTCTTAGGCTGCTGAGCTTATCTGGAGAAGGTTCTTCCTGTCTTCTATGCTGGCTGCCAAGTGTTTCAGTAGCCCATTTGGGAAAGAAGGGCTGGAACATGAGGATGATCCCCATTGTTCCAGTCTGTGAGCTTTCATCAAATCCTTTTAGGTCAGGGTTTCTCAGCTATCAGCACTGTTGACATTTGGGCTAGTTTTCTTTTGTGAGTGGCTGTCTTATGCATTGTAGGATGTTTAGCAGCATCCCTGGCCTGTACACACTGGATGTCGGTAGTACACATACCTTCTTCAGTTGTGACAACTAAAAACGTCCACAGACATTGTTACATGTTCCTTGTAGGACAAAATCCACCCCCATTTGAGAATCACCACTGCTCTAGGCAGAGACGGTTAACAGTAGGTCTGAGTCCTTTTCTTCATGGAAAATGACCTTGGGTTTTCCTTCTCCTGACATTCTTTTCCTGGACACATACTGGATTAAGAATTAAATATAGAATATCTCCAGGTAATATTGTTTATTATGAAATTGACCCCTGTTGGTGAATGTATATGGACCAGGAAAACTGTCCATGAATAACTAAATTAGCCTATGAAAAGACACAGACCTTGATTTCGTGGTGTGCAGTGTAACTTTTTTTTTTTTTTTTTAGAGACAGAGTCTCACTCTGTTGCCCAGGCCGTAGTGCAGTGGTGCAGTCTGAGCTCACTGTAACCTCTGCCTCCCAGGTTCACATGATTCTCATGCCTCAGCCTCCCGAGTAGCGGGGATTACAAGCACGTGCCACCATGCCTGACTAATTTTTGTATTTCTTTTTTTTAGTAGAGACAGGGTTCCCTCATGTTTGCCAGGCTGGTCTGGAACTCCTGACCTCAAGTGATCTGCCTGCCTCAGCCTCCCAAAGTGCTGGGATTACACTTTGGGAGCCACTGCACCTGGCCAGCAGTGTCATAACTCTTGTAAATGAGCATGAACATGTTCTTTAAGGGGCCCTGGAACTTACCCTCATTAGCTGTTACAAGGTACTGCTGGTTCCCGTTGAGCATGAAGTTTCCCTAAGCCAGGGTGTTTTCTGCACTTACCACGTGGTCTCTTTCCCTTACAATGAGCTATCACTTACGGGCCCAAAAAAAAGGGCCCGTGGTGAGCTGTATGGACTCCCTCTGAAGATGGCATGTCTGATGCTAGCATGCCAGCATGTCCTCTTTTTCTTTATACAGAGCTGAATCTGGCTTCAAGCTGTAGTCTGTTGGGTCTTGTGAGTGGATATTAATCTGTACCTGAGATCGCTGCTCATGGGCAAGTGAGTAAAGGAGGGAATCTGAGAATTAGCTGCTTTCTTAAATGTGTTTTCAACCATTCTTCCTGCTTTTAGTCTCACCATCACTTGTCTGCTCTTGCTTCTGGGGACTTCTGAGGTTACACGATAAAAATTGAGTGCTCCTCTGCTTTTCTCCAGTGCTGGCCCAGCATTCAGCTTTGCTAAATTGGTTACCACTCAGCCATATGCTTATTTTCCCCATCTTCCCACCCCCATTTTAATCCCTGTAAAACAATGCTTCACAACTTGGGCTACTTTATCCTGCTGGGGATATGCAACATTTTTGGTTGTCCATCAAAGGAATGTGCTACTACTGGCATCTAGTGGGTAGAGGCCAGAGGTGCTGCTAAACATTTAACAGTGCACAGGACAACCCACCTGAAGGATAATTATCTGGTCCAAAATAGTGACAAGGTTGAGAAACCACATTTTAAATCGTGTGGCACCTGTTAGTCACGATCAGCAAGGTGGCAGTTACAGTATGTTGCATGAAGTTCTTCTGTTGAAAGTTTCTGATAAAGATCAAGAAAGTACCAGCATCAAATCTTCTTAGATTCAAGGAAATATAGGTATCTTTGGCCAGTCCTTTTCTCCTGAACTCCAGGTACATATATTCCATCTCTAATCATTATCTCTATTTGGATGTATAATTGCGTATTATATTTCTCCAAAGAGATAGAACCAATAGGATATGAGTGGGGATTTATTATGGAAATTGACCCACACCTTTACGAAGGCTGAGAAGTCATATGACAGGCTGTCTGCAAGCTGGAGACCATAGGATGGTAGTAGTGTGGCTCAGTCCAAGTCAGAAAGCCTCAGAACCAGGAAAGCCCATGGTGTAATTATCAGTCCTAGGCTGAAGGCCTGGGTACCCAAGGGAGGCTGCTGGTATAAGGCCTGCGGTACAAAGACTGGAGAGCCTGGAGTTCTGATGTCCAAGAGCAAGAGAAGAGTGTCCCGTCTCTAGGAAAGAGGGAAGAAAGCACCTTTTCTCTGCCTTTTTTGTTCTTTCTGGGGCCCTCAGTCAATTGGATGGTGCCTACCCACAGTGACGATGGGTCTTCCCCACTCAGTCCTGGTTCATACACCATCTCCTCTGGAGACACTCTTCAGAGACATACCCAGATGCTTTACCAAGTTCTCTAGGTATTCCTTCATCCAGTGAAGTTGATAACCTAAAATTAACCATCACAAGTAGATTGCTCAAATTTAAGTGGTCTAAACCTCAAGTTCTGCTCTTTTTCTTCAGACTTATTTCTCCCACTGTCTTCTCTATCTCAATTGATAGATATGCCATCCATTTAGTTCATAAAGCAAACTCCTTGGAGTCTCTTATCTACTTATTTTCTTTCTACCTCTCTTCCAATCCAGCAGCAAATTCTGTTGGTCTTATCTTCAGAATATATCTAGAATATGATCACTTCTCACCACCTTCACTGCCACCAAGCCAACTTCATCTTGATCTAGATTTTTGAATAGACTTCCACCTGGTCTTTCTGCATTCACCTTTCCCTTGACAGTCTATTATCCACACTGCAGCCAGAGTGATCCTTTTGAAAGGTAAGTCAGATCATCTCTTTTCAAACCTAAAGGCTTTGCATCTCAAAGTATAGCCCAAACCCCTATAATGGCCTATAGAGCCTTGCCTGATCTGCTTTCCCGTTACCACTGACCCTATTTTTCTTCCTTCTGTCCCTTACCCCACCAGCCATACTGTCCCATACTTGTTCTCTTCCAGTAGCCAAAGCCTGCCTCTTAGCCTTTGCACTTACTCAACCCTGCCTGGACGCCCTTTCCCAGTCTTCTGTATAACATACTTCTAGCTACCTTCTGGAATTTGCTCAAGTGTCACTTTCTTATTGAGGTGTTCTTTGATCATGCTATTTTAAAATGGAGCTCCCCTTACTCTGCCCTATTATTACCTTTTTTTGTTTTTTGGTTTTTTTTTTTTTGAGACAGATTTTAGTTCTGTCACTCAGGCTGGAGTGCAGTGGTACCATCTTGGCTCACTGTCACCTCTGCTTCCTGGGTTCAGTGGATCCTCCTGCCTCAGTTTCCGGAGTAGCTGGGACCTCAGGCATATGACATCATGCCCATTTAATTTTTTAAATTTTTTGAAGAGATGGTGTCTCACTATATTGCCCAGGCACTGTATGAGACTCCTGGGCTCAAGCAATCCCCAAACCTTGGCCTCCGAAAGTGCTAGGATTACAGCTGTGAGCCACCGTGCTCAGCCTTTGATTACTTTTTATCTCTTTTTTTTTTTTTTCTCTTTAGTACTTATCTCCATTTAACATACTATATACATTACTTTTTAATTGTCCTCTCCAACTTGAATATCAGCTTCAGGAGGAGAGAGATTTTTCATTTTTTAAATTCCTGATGTACTCATCACATCTAGAATAGTACTTGGCTCATACGCACTCAAATATTTGGCCCGGCGTGGTGGCTCACGCCTGTAATCGCAGCGCTTTGGGAGGCCTGAGCAGGTGGATTGCTTGAGGTCAGGAGTTCAAGACCAGCCTGACCAATCTGGTGAAACCCCGTCTCTACTAAAAATACAAAAGTTAGCCGGGCTTGGTTGTGCATGCCTGTAATCCCAGCCACTCCGGAGGCTGAAGTAGGAGAATCACTTGAACCCGGGAGCCAAGATCGCACCACTTCACTCTAGCCTGGGTGACAGAGCGAAACTCCGTCTCAAAAAAAAAAAAACACTCAAATATTTGAATGAACAAATATATGCATGTGTTCATTCCACCATTTTAAATCTAGAAGCCTACACTCTAAAATTAGCAGCATTTTTTTTTTCAGGATGATGACTGTGAAGTAACATACATAAAAACTCTTTAATAGTGAACTCTTTTTTCATATCTAGGTTCTCTAGAGCCAGTAATTATACTTAACTGTTTAGAGAAACCCAGCATAGAATAGTGGCTTTTACTGAAATTTAGTGATACAAATACCGGTTAAAAATACCAATTTGAAATTAATACTGTTTCATCTTGGGGACATGAGTAGTTAAGTTGCCCATCTAAAAGTAATATTGTGGCTCGTCTTTCTGCCTGTCACCATGGACAGGCACAGTACAATTTAACTTCTCAAAGAGTTTATCTTTTTTGCCTGCCTTTTGCTCGGCTTTTGTTAAAATACTGTACTTCCAGCACTTCACATATGTTATCTCATTTAAGCCTCATACTATTTCATCAAAGCCAATACTGACAAGATTAAGTGGTTCAGATAACTGAGAAATCCTGTGTTTGAGTTCTAAAACCACAACGTTTGCTTCCCAATCTTCATAAAAATCTTAGTGTAGCTGATTATTAAAAATAATTATTTCCCAAATGAATTATAGAATAACTTCAGTCAATATTATTATAAAGTCTGTCAGCAATGATGACCATATGCCATGTTTTTAAAACTAGAATTCACTGTAGTTGAAATAAATTGTAATAAAGGCTATTTCTCAACCATTACAAAATATGTTGCAACTGATTTACTCATCTTTGTGGTACTTTTATTCCTGTTAACTGATAAAACATCTCAATAAGACAACAGTTTGCAAATTTAAATGGTAATTTCATGTTATAATTTTCATATAAAGTAGGATATTACTAATTAAAGGTTAATGTTAGAATTTACCTTTATTTTTCTGGTGGGATTATTACATTTTAATAATTTTTTTGAATTTAGAATTTTATACATGACAATGTATTTTTAAAATGAAAATACTTTGTAAAGCTATTACTTTATAGCAGATTCAAAGGATTTTTTCATCATAATATACATAATACAATCATCAAGTTTTCTTAAGATTCAGCAAAACCTTTTGCCAAATTTAAAGGAATAGGTAACGTCGGCGCAGTGGCTCACGCCTGTAATCCCAGAACTTTGGGAGGCCAAGGCAGGCGGATCACCTGAGGTCCTGAGTGCCAGACCATCCTGGCCAACATGGTGAAACCCCATCTCTACTAAAAATACAAAAATTAGCTGGGCGTGGTGGCAGGCACCTGTAATCTCAGCTACTTGGGAGGCCGAGGCAGGAGAATCACTTGAACCTGGGAGGCAGAGGTTGCAGTGAGCCGAGATGGTGCCACTGTACTCCAGCCTGGGCGACAGTGAGACTCCGTTTCAAAAAGTAAAATAAAATAAAATAAAGGAATAGGTATCAGATGAAAAAAGAGGCTGAAGATTTAGTGAAATCCGGGGAAAAAGCCTGATTCACACAAACATGTTTCAAATACACCCCCCCCAATAATCACTGGTGCATATGCCCTGACACTTACTATTTGTGTTTCTTGGAAATCTGTGTGATTTTTTTTTTTTTTTTTCTCTGCAGAAGTAAAAAGCATCTTTATTTAGGTTTAGGCCTGTTTTTGTCTTGGGTTTGTGGAGGGCTGGTAAAAGACCTTTTTTTAGACAATACTAGAAATATATTCATCTGGCCGGGTGCAATGGCTCACGCCCGTAATCCCAATACTTTGGGAGGC
>NW_012116266.1:5346700-5350311 GCF_000951035.1 Colobus angolensis palliatus
ATGGTGCCAGACACCTGTAATCCCAGCTACTTGGGAGGCTGAGGCAGGAGACTCATTTGAATCCAGGAGGCAGAGGTTGCAGTGAGCCAAGGTCATGCCATTGCACTCCATCCTGGGTGACAGAGCGAGACTCCATCTCCAAAAAAAAAAGAAGAAATATATTCATCTATTTAAAATGAATAGGGGCTATAAAACAAAAAGAAATGTTTTAAAAACATTCACAAATTTACTGGCTATATAATATCCAGTGGAAGGAGAGCAGAATAAAGAGGAAAGGGGGCAAAACAAAAATATTGAGTGCTTGTTCTGTTAGCCATTGTGTTTTATGTCTTAACACACGTTGTGCAACACCTTGTGGAGGGCACCATTATCCCTCTTTTACAATGGAAGGAACTGAGGTAGAAAGAGACTAAATAACTTGCCTAAGGGTTTGAACTCAAACATACTGGTTGTAGAGCTCATACCACCATATTATGCTACTTCATCACAGAATTGAAGGAAAATCAAGACGAGTAGACTGGCCAGTGCTCTCAGAGCCGGACCTAGAGACAGAACATAGGCAGGAGAGAAAAAGGCAGAGGAGACGTATGTAATAATATCCCCATCTTGTGGTGGTTTTGTATTTTTTCTCAATATTTTAAGTAAAATTAAGTTAACTTCTAGCTGTAAGCTAAATAAAGCTTAAATACAATTAAGATGAGGGCTGGCAGTTCCCATTCTTAGTAGTAATATTAATCATTCATAATTTTTATGCCAACCTTTGAAGATAAATGCTATGATTATCCCCATTTTGCAATGAGGAAACAGGTTAAATGATAGGCCCAGAATCACCTTGCCAATAAATGGCCAAGCTGGGGCTTGAACCCAGGCACTCTAGCACTGGGGTCTCCATTCTTAACCATCATGCTATTCTTACTTTCGACATACGATTTGTGGAAAATGCATACACATGTTAGTAAAGATGAGGGAAATCTATTTTATTGAAACACTAATGAGTGGTCATAAGCCTCCACTTCTTTCTGGTTGTAATCTAAAGTGTTAGCTGTCACAAGGAAGTGTTTTATTTGTAACCACTACTTTGGTACAAGGCCATTTCTTTTTTTTTTTTTTTTTTGAGACGGAGTCTTGCTCTGTCGCCCGGGCTGGAGTGCAGTGGCCAGATCTCAGCTCACTGCAAGCTCTACCTCCCGGGTTTACGCCATTCTCCTGCCTCAGCCTCCCGAGTAGCTGGGACTACAGGCGCCAGCCACCTCGCCCGGCTAGCTTTTTGTATTTTTTAGTAGAGACGGAGTTTCACCGTGTTAGCCAGGATGGTCTCGAACTCCTGACCTCGTGATCCGCCCGTCTCGGCCTCCCAAAGTGCTGGAATTACAGGCTTGAGCCACCGCGCCCGGCCAAGGCCATTTCTTTATAATGGTTTGGCTCCTATGTTCAGATAAATGGTTTTTATTTATTTTATTTATTTTTTGAGACAGGGTCTCACTCTTTCACCTAGGCTGGAGTGCAGTGGCACAATCTCAGTTCACTGCAGTCTCCACCTCCTGGATTCAAGCGATTCTCGTGTCTCAGCCTCCCTAGTAGCTGTGACTACAGGCATGCACCACCACACCTGGCTTGTCTTTGTATGTTTTGTAGAGACAGAGTTTCACCCTGTTGGCCAGGTTGGTCTCGAACTCCTAACCTCAAATGATTCACCCGCCTGGGCCTCCCAAAGTGCTGGGATTACAGGCGTGAGCCACTGCGGCTGGCCAGATCAATGCTTTTTAATACGTGCATTCCCAGCCCACCCCAAGGACTCTGGCTTGTAAATGGCACTTTGTTTTAACATGTTATAGATTCAGTTCAAGAAAATAGTGGTTCATAACTTTGCAGAGATTTGTGGTGAGTTTTTGTAAGATTGATAGAAAGTTTTTATCAAACAAAATGATACAACACTTTGTAATACAAATGAAAGTTTCAAAACTGAGAAAATTTATAGCAAAATTTATACAGAGAATTGACCTTTAAATTCATTTTTTTCCCCGTGGGAGACTCACTGGACATTTTTTGTTACATATTTTGAGCACAGCTTTTAGATTTCTGAAAGTAGTGATAAAGAGTAGGCAAAGATTAGACTTGGAGCAGATAATATTTTTTGGTAAGAAAATAGGTACTTTATGGAAATGGACCTAATTAACATGAAAAAGCTATATTATTCCATAATCCCTTTTTATTCATGTTACTGTAACAAATTTTTAATCTTTGTTTATTTACTATTTTGTATTTTTGTCATTTCACATATATCCTTTTCTGGTAAGGGTATACTGCGTAATAGCTATAGTATTCCATTGTACTGTTTTACATTTAACATCTCTTGTTGAATACTTCGGATTTAATTTTTTTTTTTTTTGAGACAGTCTCATTCTGTTGCCCAGGCTGGAGTGCAATGGCGCCATCTCGGCTCACTGCAACCTCTGGCTCCCGGGTTTAAGCAGTTCTCCTGCCTCAGCTTCTGGAGTAGCTGGGTGGGACTACAGGCACAAGCCACCACTCCTGGCTATTTTTTGTAATTTTAGTAGAAACAGGGTTTCACTATGTTGGCCAGGCTCGTCTCGAACTCCTGACCTCAAGTGATCTGCCTGCCTCAGCCTCCCAAAGGGCTGGGATTACAGGCATGAGCCACTGCGTCCAGCCCAGATTTAGGTTTTTAAAAAGTTTAACCAGTAAGCATTTGGAAATATGATGGACACTTGTGCACGATGGAGTCTAGAAAGAAGTGATGTTTTTTAAAAAAATTATTTTGAAATATTATACTTACAAAACCTTTAAAGAATGTACAAAGAACTCATGAAATTCATTAGCCATGTAATTTTTAACATTTTACCACATTATTGTGCTATGTCTGTATTTATTTTTCCTGAATCCTTTGAGAGTTGGTTGCATTTATCATTCCCTTATATTCCTTAATACTTCAGTATCTGTTTCCTAAGAAAAGGGAAACTGGCAGTATAGATTTGATGGGCCTCCTGTTGATGTAGTAATTGAAACAGAATATGTTTAATGAGAAAATACAGAGGGAAAAACAAAAACCATCTTGATCTGGTTTCAAGCATGTGGCATGAAGGTCAAGTAGAAAGTTATTCATACATTCTGTAAATATTTGAGTGCCTAGGCACTGTGGTGGGATGTAAGGGATAAAACTGGAATATAGTACACAATGTTGGCCGGGCGCAGTGGCTCATGCCTGTAATCCCAGAACTTTTGGAGGTGGAGGTGGGTGGATCCCTTGAGGTCAGGAGTTCAAGACCAGCCTCACCAACATGGTGACATCCCATCTCTACTAAAAGTACAAAACTAGCCAGGTGTGGTGGCAAGCGCCTGTAATCCCAGCTACTCAGGAGGCTGAGGCAGGAAAATTGCTTAAACCCGGAAGGCAGAGGTTGTAGTGAGCTGAGATCATGCCTCTGCACTCCAGTCCAGGCGACAGAGTGAGACTCCATCTCAAAAACAATAACAACAGGCCGGGCGCGGTGGCTCAAGCCTGTAATCCCAGCACTTTGGGAGGTCGAGACGGGCAGATCACGAGGTCAGGAGATCGAGACCATCCTGGCTAACCCGGTGAAACCCCGTCT
>NW_012116266.1:5350457-5374411 GCF_000951035.1 Colobus angolensis palliatus
AAAAAAAAACAATGTCCTTATGAAGTGATAATTTATTGTATGGAGTGGTGGAGGGGAGGATGTAGACAACCAGACAAGTGATTTTGGTACAGTGTGGTAGAAACTATGATGGAAAAAACAGAAAACCTTTTTCGTTAAAAAGTTCTTGATGACTTTGAGAAGGAATTACAGAATACATTATAACTCAAAGGATAAAGGCTTTAGGAAGGAAAGATTGCAAGAAATTAAGGGATAAATGAGTGGTTGGGAAGTGGAGGAGGCACCTTCTAGCATGAATTCAGGGAATTTGGCAGTGGAGAGGAGAAACAAGAGGACAGTACCCAGAATTGAACACTTTCCTCTTCTCCTCACCCTCAATGGACTGATCTAGTTGAGTATCAGAGACTAAAGATACTCTCTCTTTAGGAGGGGGAATGAATGAGATCTAGAACATGCTTAGCTTTGGAAGGGGAAACAAAACACATTTATTCATCTAGAATTTGAGGGAAGAATAAAAATATGGGTATAATTACAAGGTACATTCTAATGAAGATCCTCATGATAAATGGGTGTAGCCTTCTCACATGGAAGGAAGTGCAGTCATGAAGAGAGGGAAGAGGGAAGCCAGAAGCTTGAAGAACATAGAGACTTAGAACGGGCATAACGTAAGGGGAAAAATTAAGAGCACTGCCAAACAGTGGTTAAGGGCCAGTTGAGGTTTGTTAGCATGAATTGATATTGGACATAATGTTTCTGCACAATTATTTCATAGAACTTTACTGTCCAGAAGTGGAGTGAGGTTATCATTAAATTATCAAGGGTTAGGATCATCTGGGTCTTACCTTTATAATTTTTGCATATAAGAGAATGAAAGGTAATTGCATGCAACTTTTCATTACTATTTTTTTCATTACTGTTTTGTTTCACTTCATTGATCTTTTTCTCTTCCTGCATGGTAATGAGAGCTGCCCGTTTCACCTCCTTTACCTATCATTTTCTTCCTTACTCCATTTTCACAGCATGCTATTTCTCTGAGATGTTCCAGCAAGCAGGCCAAGCGTCATATTGACTTCACAGAAGAACAGGCTGAGCTGACACCTGTAAGTTCTATAAACATGCCATGGCGTGACTTAATGAAGAGGAAAGCATTCGTTAGAACTCCAGATGATGAAACCTTTTCATATAACTTCAGTTTTTCAAATAAAAATTAAACCAAACTTAATAAATTAGCAAAAACAAATAAGCCACTTTAGATATGGTACCATTGAATAATACTCCTGGTATGATTATGTAGGTGGTAGCATAATTGATGTAGATAATTTTTGTTTTAGAACCTGAAACAACATGCCTTCTTTATTCTGAAACTAAGAGCTTTTGTAAATTTCTTAAGATACTAACAAATTTAATTGTTCTTCACAGCAGAGATACCAAATGGAATGATTCTGCACTGATGCTTAACTGAAGGCCTAGTTTCTTTCTTAATAAAATGTATTCTTTGGTCAGTGATTGGCAAATCTGGATGCTTCAGAGGTGTACTGTTCTATATGGTAGCCACTAGCCACATGTGCCTATTAAGTATTTAAAATGTGGTTAATCCAAATTGTGGTGTGCTGTAAGGATAAAATACATACTGGACTTCAAAGACTTACTATGAAACAAAAATGTAAAAAAATCTCATGGCCGAGTGTGTTGGCTCATACCTGTAATCCCAGCACTTTGGGAGGCCGAGGCAGGCAGATTACTTGAGGCCAGGAGTTCAAGACCAGTCTGGCCAACATGGTGAATACAAAATTAGCCAGGTGTGGTGGCACATGCCTGTAATCCCAGCTATTCAGGAGGCTGAGGCAGAAAAATTGCTTGAACTCAAGAGGCGGAGGCTGCAGTGAGGCAAGATCACAGCAGTGAGCTGAGATCACACCACTGTACTTCAGCCTGAGTGACGGAGCAAGACTCAAAAAACAAAAACCGCAAAATTTATTTGTATTAATTACTTGTTAAAATTTCGGATATTTTTGGTTAACTAAAATATATGAATATTTCAGTGTTTTCTTTTTATACTTTTTAAAATTAGTGTGGCTAACAGAAAATATTAAATTACCTTTGTGATGATTTCTAACACCATCTTTACTGTTCAAGTGAAATTTGTAAATAACATAACCTACTTACATACCTACTTTTTATATGAATGTAATGCCCCAACACCTATGAAGGAGAAATATTGAAAACGTAATTTATAATAAAGTAATGTATCTGTTTCAGTATGTAAATACTTAGCTGCCACTATTAAAAGACATAATGAAGTAGTCAAACCTTACACCTACCTATAATCAAGAACTTTGGGTTTAAGAGAAGTGAGATCAGAAGGCTTTTTTTTTTTAAGAAGTATAGGAAAAAGAACAGAAATATAAGTGGACCCCAGAAGTGAAACATGTTATGATAAGTGATAGCAGATATGTGACATATTTGTATATACTATGAGAAAAAGGGAAATAATCTTAATTGAAGTAGGGATAATGTGCTGAGACAGTTTATAGACAAGTAGAGAAAATGGGAACATGTAAAATTCTTGCAAATGAGATAAGATTATTTGTAATTGTATTGACAAAATAATTTCATTGTTATAATGTGGGATGAGATGGTAGTAATAAAATCATTTGATATCTGATTTTTTACAGTGTAGATTTTTCATCATGCTATATATTTTATTTCTTTAAGGTGGAGTCTTGCTCTGTTGCTAAAGCTATAGTACAGTGGTGCCATCTTTTATAGTCAGTGGTACTGACTGCAATCTCTGCCTCCCGGGTTCAAACGATTCTCCTGCCTCAGCCTCCCAAGTAGCTGGGACTACAGGAGTGCACCACCACACCTGGCTAATTTTGTATTTTTAGTTTTGCCATGTTGGCCAGGCTGGTCTCAAACTCCTGACCTTAAGTGATCCACCTGATCCACCTGCCTCAGCCTCCCAGAGTGCTGGGATTATAGGCAAGAGCCACCACTCCTGGCCTTCTGTGCTATATATTTTAAATATGACAACAGTAGTATGAAATATTTTAAAACAATTTTTACTAATAAAGTTAATTTCATGTTTTCACTAATTTAATATTATTTAGCTTTTAACTTATCATTTGCTGACATGTGACAGAGTGTACACTGCCAGTTGTGGTACTGGCAACTCTTATTTCAAGCTAGTTTTCCATTGGTGAAATTATTTTCCAACATTATGAACAGCTCTTTGTAAACTCAGAACAAAAGAAGGTGCAGACTTCTTTCCATTTATTTTAGAGGGTAATAGCACTCCTGGAAAATTCATTCAATATTAAAATCATGCAAAAACACTTTTTAGATGTAAAATGAAATTAGATTCTAAGCTCAGATTGTTGTAAACAAGATTTCCCATCTCTACGACTCTCCGTATAAGGATATTCAACAATCATGTGGAATGTGGGACTTCTGTTGTTATTGACATTGTACCATGCTCGCAAGGCATCTGGCATTTTTGACTTCCCAATAAATACCAATAACTCTCCCTCTCCTCTTCATTGTGGCAGCCCAGAATGTCCTCAACGTTTTCTGAAATTCCTGCTTGAGGGCAGAACTACCCTCTTTTGAGAACCATTGGTCTCAAATATCCCTTTGCCCTCTGTTTCTACTCTGCCACACTCCCTCACACCGCCACCCCAGCAGCCTCTTAATCATCCTCCAGGACTGTAGCTTTTTCAGAATTACTTTATTAAGCCCCTAATTTGGGGTTAGATACTTGTCTCCTTGCTCACCTACCACTTAACACACTGTTTTGTAGTTGCAAGTTGGTCTGCATCTCCCTATTAGACTACATTCTGTGAGGCAAGGAATGCCCATCTTGGTCACCTTTGCATCTCTAATGCTGGCATGGTTCTATGCTCAAAAGTTGGAGCCTGAAAAATGGTTGAATAAATGAAGAGGAAAAGAGAGAAATAAAATAAATCAATAAGATGGATTAAAAATAAGCTCCTGACTTTGTGTCTATAGTTGGTAAATAAAAGAAAATATAAGAAGGCCCTGTTTATATGAAGCTGTATGCATTTTTGTTAACTCGCAACATAAACCAAGACTGAAGGCTGGATGCCATGCCCAAACCATAATTTTTTTTTTAACTAAACGTTTAAAATATATTTCTAAACAGAATGGCCTTACTCAGTCACAGTAACTGCTGATCTCCATAGTAGAGCAACCCACAAAGACACAGCACTGATTTTTTCCCCTGTAATCAAGGGTGAAAAATATACAACTTGTTTCTGACCCAAAACCATAATTTCTGCAGTTTAAAATGTTTCACTGATAATATAGCCCTGGTAGAAATTGTGTCGTTTTAAAACCACATAATTTACTCTCCTTAGTCCTTCAGCTGTGCAGCACTCTTCTCATCCCTCTTGCATCCTTCCAGTAACCAGTTTCACCCTACCCCGACCCTTTTTTCTGAAGAGCAAGGAATTCTAGGATCAATGTTATGACTGGTACCAGTTGGAGGAAGATACTTTATTTTCTGAGACAGGGTCTTGCTCTGTTGCCCAGGCTGGAATGCAGTGGCATAATCCTAGCTCACTGCAGCCCTAAGTTCCTGGGCTCAAAAGTGGTCCTCCTATCTAAGCCTCGTGAGTAGCTGGGATTATTGTTCAAGCCACCATGCCCAGTGGAGTCTGCTGCTTCTGGTTTCTATATGTTTGTTGTTTCTGTTACAAATATCCTATAGTTTGAATAAAACCTGGAGATCTGGACTTCCTCACTGCTAGTAACTAAATAGTGAATAGCTACGTAACCATCCACGTGGGATATAATTTATGATCATGTTTAGCTATTGTTTGTGGTCTCATCTTTTGAATGTGGCATATTTTGGGACCACCAACCATAATGATTACCCTCTTTTTATTTTAAGCTATTTAAATATCTTAATATTTCAAAATGGACTTCTATTTCTGTGTCATTAAACAGATACAGTTAAATATCATTGCCTCATACTTACCAAATTATCAGTTTTTTTGGTAACTTGAAGTCTTGAGGTCATGAGTTTGAGAACTGATGAAATCTTGTGTTTTTTTTTAAGAGCTTAAATTTGAATTTGATGTTTGGAATTACATTTACCAAATCATACTTTGTTTTGATGGCCTGAGGCAGATTTTATTTTTTTAAATTTGAAATATAATTATCTGAATATAGATAATCTACTCACTTGGAGATCATTTTTCTAAAAAAGTAACTTTTATAAGTAGCAGTAAGTTTTCAAGAAAGTAATTTCTTAAAATACATGTTTTACATAGTAATTGTGTAACAGTACATTTTTCCCCATTATATTTGAATAGCCAAAAATAAATGGGAATAAAAGCAATTAAAGTTATAGTTGCTCTTTTACTTTTAAGTGAAACCAAGTTTATTAAAGAAGTAAAGAAACGTGGCTGGGCACAGTGGCTCACACCTATAATCTCAGCACTTTGGGAGGCCAAGCCGGGCGGATCACCTGTGGTCAGGAGTTCAAGACCAGCCTGGCCAACATGGATAAACTCTGTCTCTACTAAAAATACAAAATTAGCCAGGTGTGATGGCCCGTGCCTGTGATCCCACCTACTTAGAAGGCTGAGGCAGGAGAACCACTTGAAGCTGGGAGGCGGAGGTTACAGTGAGCTGAGATTACCTCACTGCATTCCAGTCTGGGTGAGAGAGGAAGACTCTGTCCTAAAAAAAACAAAAATAAGAGAACTAAAGAAACCAAAGAATGGCTACTCTTGCAAATTGTGCTTTTTGTTTTTTGTTTTTCCCAGTTCCCTCACTTCTTGGCTGAGCATTAACCTCAAACTAAATTGAATTTTCAGAAATTACTACTTAGCTAGTGTCTTTATGGAGAAGCCAATCAGTCTTACCTTTAAGAGGACTACACAATCTAGTTAAATGAGGACCTAGGGATAGTTTTCTATGTTCTTGTTATTGTTTGACTTTGTTAGTGCTAATCTTGATGAATATGTCCAATTAAAAAAATTGGACATTAGGTTTCTTTTTTTAATAAGGAATGAGTGAGAGGCACAGGTATGCTTACAAAGTTTACCTTGCATTAAAACACAGCTTTAAAAATGCAGGCAATAAAATACCATATAGCAAGCTTAGCATAGTATAGATGTAAGCAAAGATTGTATCATCTTCTGTAACATGTTTTTAATCTTGAAGTAGTGTATTTTATCTATGACCATGTATGTACTTTTTTTTTTTTCCCTTGAGACAAGAGTTTCACTTGTCGCCCAGGCTGGAGTACAGTGGCACAATTTCAGCTCACTGCAACCTCTGCCTCCCAAGTTCAAGCGATTCTCCTGCCACAGCCTCCTGAGTGGCTGGGATTACAGGGTCCTGCCAGCACACCTGGCTAATTTTTGTATTTTTAGGTTTCACCATGTTGACCAGGCTGGTCATAAACTCCTGACCTCAGGAGATCTGCCTGCCTCGGCCTCCCAAAGTTCTAGGGACCATGTACTTTCTTACAGGGGGTGCTGCTTTAGTATTTGCATTAGTTTCTTTCCAAAGAATTTCCAAGAATAGCTTGACCTATATTTACATTTATAAAATATAACAATATTTTCTATACTTTTACTCAGCTGTATTGTACATTTTTTTAAATGGTGATTAGTAACTATGTACTGTTAAATACTAATTTGGAATTTTTTCATGAGAGGCCAGTCCAAATTACATGTAGATATCAAAACAACTACAATTTAAGGATAAATAAAATACAATTGTATTATCTTACAACATGTTACTGAAAAGTTACTAAGGGGAGAATGATAGGTTCCATGCATGCCATTTACAAATTATTTTCATGAAAACAATTATTTGAATTAATTTAAGTGTGTGATGCTTCTGAATATTTTGTTCATGTCATTCATTTGCTCTGCAAATTCTTTACTGTGCACTTTACTGTGTACTCCTATTTTTATTCTGATAATAATGAGTGGGTTGATAAAGTTTTACTGAAAACAGGTGTATCCATTAGGCAAAATATTGATGAATATTTTTCCTCTTGGTGCAGCTATCATTGAATTGACCAGAAATACTTGGAGAAGCTTTTAAAAATGATGTCATCTTATTCTAATCAAAATATACTATTTAAAGCCATATAGGTCTTGATAGGCTTTAACAAGAGAAAGGAAGTTTAGTCATTGGTCTCTGACATGCATTTATTTGTGTGCTGTGCACAGCGTTCTTGAGCATTGGCCTAGAAGGCAGACTGGCTCTGCAGTCTTTGCATGTACTACCCATTTCCCAAAGAGGGAGGGATCAGCAGGAGTCAGCTGGGACACGCCTATGGGCACGGTGATGTCTTTACCTCCCTGCTCCTTTTCTTTTTCTTTTTTTACATTTTCTTTGTGGACATATTTCATTCAACTTAGGGAAAAGATACGAGATTAATTATAGAGAATCATTCTTGCTTTGTCTACTTTATGTTTTAAACACATAAAACCTCCACTGACTTCTGTTATTGCCTTTTTTTGTTTTTGTTTTTCTCTTTTCTGAACAAGCACTCCTATCTGGACAGGGAAACCTCCCTTCTTCTGAGAAACATTGCAGGAAAACCTTCTCATTTGCTGACCAAGGTGATACTTCTTTCCACATGCATGTAACTATTTACTGCCTTGTAGGTAGAATATGATTTCTGTTTTTGATCATGCTTTTATATTATTATTTTCTTATTCTAGCATCTTTGTCATTAATAGAGATACTTTTTCTTTTACAGATGGTAATTATTTACTGATCTTAATGACTATCAGGCAATATTGAGAGTATAAAATATATTCAGTAATTTTCACTAGTTTTTAAACTTTTGTAAATGCCTTATTTTCCCAAGTGTGTTGCACTTTTTCTAGTTTGACACTATTGCATTTTAAAGTCTAAAAAGCATTGCTTTTACTACTAATGGTTGTCCATACTCTGGGTTTCTTTAGCAAACTTTGCTTCCTAGTTCTTATTTATATTATTACCTCCTCATTTAATTAAAACATTTACTTATGTAAACAGAATCTTAGTTAATATTAACTTAGTCAGATTGGAAGAGGAGGAAGCTGTAATTTTAATTGCCTGGTTCTCTGCCCTTGGAATGTTTTGAATCAGTCCAGCCAGATTTTCACTGGGCTGGTATTTTATATGCAGTTAAAATATTTTAGCCATTGTCTGGCCGGGCGCGGTGGCTCAAGCCTGTAATCCCAGCATTTTGGGAGGCCGAGACGGGCAGATCACAAGGTCAGGAGATCGAGACCATCCTGGCTAACACGGTGAAACCCCGTCTCTACTAAAAATACAAAAAAACTAGCCGGGCGAGGTGGCGGGCGCCTGTAGTCCCAGCTACTCCGGAGGCTGAGGTAGGAGAATGGCGTGAACCCGGGAAGCGGAGCTTGCAGTGAGCTGAGATCCGACCACTGCACTCCAGTCCGGGCGACAGAGCGAGACTCCGCCTCAGAAAAAAAAAAAAAAAAAAATATTTTAGCCATTGTCATCATTAACTAGGGAATAATACAGTAGGGAAGCTGAATTGCTTTCTACCTCTTTTTAAGTCATGTTTTTATTTCATTAGCTTATTTAAATAATGTTAAATTCAAGAATATCAGACTTATTTCTGAAAAATATACATAGTTATGGGTAATGTCCCTAAGTTGTTGTTACTGCATCTGAGGTTTGTTTGCTTTAATTTCTTTCTAACCTTATACATTTATAAAAGAAGATGGTAGACCAAAATGAAAATCTCCCCAAGAAGCAGCTCAAAGAAAAGACCCTTTAACAAAGTCAGCAGTGGGACCCTCTCTCTACCCTGAGTTTCTCTTTTTAAAGCAGATCTATGCGTGCTGGTAGAAATTTAAAGATCAGGGAAGTATAGAAGTCTAAGCTGGTCATGGCTCTTTTTCCCTTATCCTCAGCTGTCCCCTCTTCGTTCTCTATTTACTCTCTTTCCCTAGACTCCACACATGTATCTTCAGCTAGGATCTCTATTCTAGATGGATCTATCTCCCAAGAGCACGTTTCCAAACAGCTTTTAGGCATTTCCTGGAAGACCACCAACATCTTACAAGTGTTAAATCCCACAGGTGTTTAGCTTACCTTCATTATCCCTGGGGCTCCATAATTTATATCAGTCATCATCTCTTCTGTTTCTGTTTAGGATGCTGACATTCTCCTAATTACCAGGTTTGAACCCTCTGATCATCTTTGCTGCCTTCCTTTTCATTTAATGTCTCCAATTTCTAATGAAGCTTGTCTTAATCTGCAGGATTTACTGAGCTCCCCCATTTGTTGCATTCCCATTACCACCTCTCTACTACAGGCTCACTCTTAGCTCTTTGTTATTACCCGTCCCCCTTCCAATCCGTTTTATACACGGCTATCACAGTAAGTTTACCATTTTACCATTTTCATTGCCAATTCAACAATACTTACTGAGCCGTGACCTGCTGGGTGCTGGGATAGAACATTGCATAAAGTATACCTATTCCTCACCCTCAGGAGCTCACAGTCTGTTTATGAAGATAGATGATAAATGGTGACAAGCAAGCATGTAAAGAAGTTCTAAATCATGTTAAGTGCTATGAAGGAAACGAGTAGAACATACTGGGGAAAAGATTAGGGGTACATTTTATTTAGATGATGAGATCAGAGGGTTCTAGGAGGGTAACATTAAGCTAAAGCCTGGAGGATGCAAAGAAGCCAGCCTGGGGCTTAAGGGAGTGTTCCATGTACATAGGTCAAGGGAAAGAGCTTGGAATGTTTGAGAAGTTGAAAAAAGACCATTTTGCCAGAGTCACCCTAGTTGCATTAATGAAAGTGCAAGTGTCTTCATTTGGGTTTGGAGAGGTAGGCAGGAGGAGCCAGATTACTCAAGCCACACCGAGGCCTTATTTTTCTCTAACTGTAACTGGAAACTATTGAAAAGAATAAATAACTTCATTTATCCATTCAACAAATATTTACTGAGTATCTGTTATGTGCCAGACAATGTTTATGACCCTGGAGATACAGCAGTGAACAAAACAAAGTTCCTACCATAGGCAGTGTTATTTTTTGCAAGTTTTGGATAAACATGGTCAGTGGCTTATGCCTGTAATCCCAATACTTTGGGAGGCTAAGGCAGGTGGAGTTCAAGACCAGCCTGCCGAACATAGCGAAACCCCATCTCTACCAAAAAAATACAAAAATTAGCCTGGCATGGTGGTGCATGCCTGTAGTCCCAGCTACTCAGGAGGCTGAGGTGGGAGAATCACCTGAGCCTGGGAGGTCAAGGCTGCAGTGAGCCATGATCACACCGCTGCACTCTAGCCTGGGCGACAGAGTAAGACCCTATCCCCCTGCCAAAAAAACAAAAAGTTTAAAAATAAACCACAGTCATTCCTTGGTATACACAGGGAATTGCTTCCAGGACCCACATTAATACCAAAAC
Organism: Colobus angolensis palliatus; assembly: GCF_000951035.1. Classification (NCBI taxonomy): domain Eukaryota; kingdom Metazoa; phylum Chordata; class Mammalia; order Primates; family Cercopithecidae; genus Colobus; species Colobus angolensis. Next base: position 5,360,875 of record NW_012116266.1, read on the forward strand.
CTGCACATACATGCACAAGTCCTGAAGTTGGTCCTGAGACCTTGGACGTGAAAAGTCGTCCTCTATATAGCAAATTTTAAAAATTTTTATTATTTATTATTATTTTGAGACAGAGTCTTGCTCTGTTGCCCAGGCTGGAGTGCAGTGGTGCCATTTTGGCTCACTGCAACCTCCACTTCCCAGGTTCAAGCAGTTCTCCTGCCTCAGCCTCCCGAGTAGCTGGGATTTATAGGCATATGCCACCACGCCCAGCTAATTTTTGTATTTTTTTTATAGAGACGGGGTTTCGCTGTGATGGCTAGGCTGGTCGTGAACTCCTGACCTCAGGTGATCTGCCCACCTCAGCCTCACAAAGTGCTGGGATTACAGGTGTGAGCCACCATGCCTGGCCTGTATAGGGAATTTTGCATCAGGAGAATACTGTTATTTTTTATCTGAGTTTGGTTGGGAATGCAGAACCCTCCAGTATGGAGGGTCACATATATTTACAGAAAAACGTTTGCATATAAGGACAGTAGTAGCTCAGACTCCCGTTGTTTGATCAGCTATAGTTGTTACTATAACTATATTTTGATTCTAAGCAGTGTTATATAATAAACTATTTAATGACCCTTAAACTGTTTATATCACTCCAAGTTCTATTTGAATCATTTTAATTTACATAACTATTGCAATCCTATGAAATAAACTAGATCCTGAAGGAATTATTAACCCCTGTTTAGCCCCTTAATTTCAACTGGGTTTGTTCTGAACCTACAAAGCTTAAGCTTCTCAGTTGAAGAAACAAGTTAGCAACAGTAGCACTTTCTGTAAGTATTCTAATTTTTACAGCATAGAGAAAGTTGTAACACTTTGTAACCACAGTGTTGGCTTTCATTTAATCATAGGATATTCACATAGTTTTTGTCCTTTATGTAAATTTGAGGAGGTTTGGCATTTGGTGGTTATTGATAGCCACATAGGAATTTTTCAGTAGAAAGTAGATTGTCTCTTGCTCTTTTAAGAGAAGGTATCGAAGAGAAATTTTTTACATGTGTGAGATGTTTTTTACTTATGTTTAGTATAGTTGTGAAGAAAGGGATAGTCAAAGGATATGGGGCAGAAGACTTAACACCTGACTTTGGCAGCAGAACATGAGATGAATAAAGCTTTGTCTTTTGTATTAAACTTGTGCTGTAAACACTGAATGTAGATTTACGTTGCCTTTATAAATAAACCATTGGAGGTCTTCTAAGTATGTCATCTAAACGTATCAGCAAACATGTATTTATTTTTCCTGTATTATACAACACCATGAGTTTAAGACGATTTCTATTTTCCCCAGTTAAAAGATACGGTGTTTGCTTAAATATAGTAGACACAAATAGAGCTCTCTGAGAAAGAGCTTATTACCCACAGGAAGCATAAAAATATTACGAGTCTTGCAATTTGACATAAACATTTTCATTTCCAGTTTTGTTCCAGGGATGATATTCAGACTCTAAAAGAGGTATCATGATCAGTTCTGTTTCTTCAGAAGGCTGCTAGCAAGGATTATCCTTTAATAAAACGAGAGAAGTATAAACTAAAATATGCCTATGTTGAAATTAAACCAGCTCTTAATTTCATACAGTTTTAACCTGGACCAATTTATGTAAGCATAAAGAGTAGCATTTTGAGCAAATGGAAGAGCGGCTAGATTTGGATTTGTTAAAATAGCCTCCATCTAGCTGCTTTATAAAAATTCTTATTGATGGTTAGGAAATTTAATTGGTTTAATGTATGTTAGTTGATTACACAGGTCTCTTCTTTGTTTAATCCCTATGTCCGTTGTGTGACCTTTTTTTGGCGGGGGGGGAGGGGGGATGGAGTCTTGCTGTGTCGCCCAGGCTGGAGTGCAGTGGTGTGATCTGTTTACTGCAACCTCCGTCTTCCAGTTTCAAGCAATTCTCCCTTTCTCAGCCTCCTGAGTAGCTATGTTTACAAGTGCCCACCACTGCACCTGGCTAATTTTGGTATTTTTAGTAGAGACAGGGTTTCACCACGTTGGCCAGGCTGGTCTTCAACTCCTTATCCACCTGCTCGGCCTCTCAAAGTGATGGGATTACAGGCATGAGCCACCATGCCTGGCCGGTGTTGTACATTCTATGTATATTGGCAAATATATATGATAACATGTATCCACCATTATATTATCATACAGAATAGTTTCACAGCCGTTAAATCCTCTGTGCTCTGCCTATTCATTCCTGCTTCCTCCTTAACCTGTGGCAACCACTGATCTTTTTATTGTCTTTATGGTTTTGGCTTTTCCAGTGTCATGTAGTTAGATCTGTACACTAAGTAGCTTTCTGAGATTGGCTTCTTTCACTTAGTATTACACACTTAATGTTCCTTCATGACTTGAGAGCTCATTTCATTTTAGTGCTGAATAACATTCCATTGTCAGGATACACCATAGTTTATCTGTTACTTACTGGGTGACGTCTTTGTTGCTTCCAAGTTTTGGCACTCATGAATAAGGTTGCTATAAACGTCCATGTGCATGTCTTTGTAGGCATCAATTTTCAACTCATTTGGGTAAATATCAAGGAGCACAATTGCTGAATTGAATTGTATGGTAAGAGTACATTTAGTTTTGTAAAAAACTGCCAAAAGTGTCTTCTAAAGTGGCTGTACCATTTTACATTCTCATTAGCAATGAATGAGAGTTCCTGTTGTTCCACATCCTTGCCAGTATTTAGTGTTGTCAGTGTTTTGGATTTTGGCCATTCTGATAGGTGTGTAGGGGTATCTCATTTTACTTGTAATTCCCTAATGACAAATAATGTTGAGCATCTTTTTATATGTTTATTTACTAGCTGTCACTTTAGTGAGGTATCTTTTCAGGTCTTTTGCCTATTTTTAAAATCGTGTTCATTTTTATTTTAAAAGAATTTTAAGAGCTCTCTCCTTTTTTTTTTATATAACAGTTCTTTATCAGATACGTCTTTTGCAAGTATTTTTTCTCCCAGTTTATGCCTTGTCTTAATCTCTTGAATATTCCTTTTTTTCTCAGAAATATGTTCAGCTTTGAGGGCATCTTCTAAACTTTTAAAATGTTAAATTTATAGATTATATAATACCATAAAGAATTTGACCTTTTAGAAGTTCATCCTTGGCTGGGCGCGATGGCTCACGCCTGTAATCCCAACACTTTTAGAGGTCAAGGCAGGTAGATCACCTATGGTTAGGAGTTTGAAACCAGTCTCACCAACATGGCAAAACCCTGTCTCTACTAAAAATACAAAATTAGCCAGGCATTGTGGCAGGCACCTGTAATCCTAGCTACTCAGGAGGCTGAGGCAGGAGACTCTCTCGAACCCAGGAGGTGGAGGTTGTAGTGAGCCAAGGTCGTCCCACTGCACTCCAGCCTGGGCAACAGAGCTAGACTCCATCATCTCAAAAAAAAAAAAAAAAAAAAAAAAAGTTGTTCATGTTTGTATTTCAAATATACAAAATATTGATTCCACATATCAGTTTTTCCTCTTCAGACTTTAAATTTACTTTTCAGGGGTATGAAGTGAAACTTGCAAATATACTTAAGTAAACTTTCTTTGCAATTCATGCCAATATAAGGATGTGGCAAATGAGCCATGAGGAATATAAGATAATTATCCCATTGAGAAAATATTCATGAAACTTCTACCTTCTTCTTTCTCTTTCCCTAAATGTGTCAAGTAACTAATTTCATAAAAACTGCTGGAAAATGGAAGTATTGCAGATTCCTTTATAAAGTAGTGCTCTGTTCATCAAAAACGCATATAAGTTTTGGTAATTTACCTAACAATTTGTTTCTCTAAGACTCATAATTCTAAAAACTGAGAGTTTTAATGACAGTAATTTAGTTTTCTCATTTCAAAGCTTGTTTTAAAAAGAAAAATTTGTGTCTGAAAATGTAATCAACATGTTTTATAATTCTGCTATTTGTTTATTTGCATAAAGGATTTTTAAAAAATAGGATGATTTAATCTTTTAGTCAGAGGAATATATAATAGTATAAGAATTGAGTCTTGTCTTAGCCCTCTCCATTTAAAAAATAAAGTTCTTTGTTTTCTGCCTAATTGAGTTTACAGATAGTATTTCCAGACCCTGGTTATTATGTTAATTCATTGGCTCCTTTCATTGGAAGGGATCAGATTTCTGGCAACCAAGCCCACTGCCTTCCCTAACCACTGTTTTCTTCTCTGTTCCACAAAATAGTAAATACTAAGCTTGAAATGATGGGAGACAGCCTAGAGTATAAAATAGAAAGAAAAGCAGTTCATAAATAAGAAAGCCAACAGGATTTAGGCAGACAGAATAAATCTGTGAACTGAACTGAGTTTCTCTTTTTGTTTTTTGCCCTGGAAGCTTTAGCTTTTTAATGAATAACATATGGATTGTGGTTTTCACCACAATGCAAAGAGGATAAAGTTTGGCTGATATGATTAGGTTCTTTTCTTAGACTTAAACAAAGGAATATTTAAGGTGGAAGTTTCCATTTTTCTTTCTTTCTTTTTTTTGAGATGGAGTCTCGCTCTGTTGCCCAGGCTGGAGTGCAGTGGCACAATCTCAGCTCACTGCAGCCTCTGTCTCCCGGGCTCGAGCATTCTCCTGCCTCAGCCTCCCAAGTAGCTGGGATTACAGGCACATGCCACCAAGCACAGCTAATTTTTGTATTTTAATTAGAGACGGGGTTTCACCAAGTTGGCCAGGCTGGTCTCCCAACTCCTGACCTCAAGTGATCCTCCCGCCGCAGCCTCCCAAAGTGCCGGGACTATAGACATGAGCCAATGCGCCCAACCAAGAAGTTTTTATTTTTCTTAGGTATTTTCTAGAGTAATCAAAAGCCTAGAAATAGAAAATAATCCTTTATAAACAAAAGTTTACTTATGCAAGTTTTTTTAAATTGGAGATTAATGCCACAGCATATTATGGTCTATTGCTGGAAATTACAAGTTAAGTACCACTAGTAGAGTACTATGTGCTAATTCAGAAAAAAATAAGACAAATGGTTTAAGTATATTTTTAGTTGTTATAATTTTTATTACTCTTTTTAATCTAAGTTTTCTGAGGTAGAAGTTACTAGAAATTTTAAGTTATTTAGAAAATCATATTTAGCATTTAAAAATAGTGAATTAATAGAAACAAATTTTGAATTTACTGACATAAGACATTGATTACATTGTATGATTTTCCAAAGCAGAGTGAAACTTAGGCAGTAAGACAGCTTCTTATATTTGTATTGGTGTATTAATGAGATTGTACCTACATTTTTTTATTTTTTAAAGGGTTTTTATATGGTTGTAAATAGGCAGATACTGTTTTTTGCTGGAGATATTTTTGTGACAGTGACACTTTCACTGTAACAGAACAGAACATTAGTATGCAAGAGCATGCCGTTACTTTGGAGGAAGTGTAAATTCAGAGTTGAGGGATTGTGCAGGTGAAACAAATTGTCAGACCCAAAGATGGCCACTATGTGTTCATTTTTCTCCTATCCCAGAACCTGAAATTCATCTGCTTCACATTGACAAAATCAAATTTGGTAATTTACTACATCACAGAGTTCTTTTTTTCCTCTAGAATATTGAATGTAGAAATGCCTATTGTATGACATCTTCAAGTCTGCATCTGTAAAATGTTTCTTTACAATATGTCTGCTCTTTGTGCACAGTTATTTTTAAAATGTGCTCTATGTGTGTGAAGTTATATTCTTAATGAAATTCATTGCTAAGAACATCCTTAAGGATAAAAAATATTTCTCAAATATTTCATCATCTTAGCATTGTTTATATGAAATGCTTTGTGTTCACAGGAAGAGCAGGCAGCAAAATTGAAAGCTGAGAAGATCAGAGTTGCCCTAGAGAAAATTAAAGAAGCACAAGTGAAAAAGGTGATATGTGGGCCTCTTCCTGGTTTGGGATTTTTTATCAGTTTTATGGATTTGTAGAGAATTGCCTTGTTTATGTAATGTACCTCTGAGATGTGGAGAGATACAGAGGCATTTCTTCCTAGTAATATATTTTTCACATGCAGTATTTTTTGTGGGTAAAATGCATTATAAAAGGAGCAATTCTCCTAAAGGAGTAATCATAACATTATAACCTTATCTGTTGTTAATATTTTTAAAGTGCTTTAAATTTACTTAACCAGGGTATTTGATGTCTGATTTTTAGCCTATATTTTTGCATAATGAAGTCATTATTTGTGTTTTAATTTATATACAAATACATTAATCTAAATTTTATTTGATATTGGATGAATGCCTTTTCTAGAATGCCATTTTTTAGTGTTCATTTACTTTTCTTTTTACCTGTTATAGCTGGTGATTAGAGTCCACATGTCTGATGACAGTTCTAAAACAATGATGGTGGATGAGAGACAAACAGTAAGACAAGTACTGGATAACCTAATGGACAAATCCCACTGCGGTTATAGTTTAGACTGGTCACTGGTAGAAACTGTTTCTGAATTACAAATGGGTTAGTAATATCATTGCTTTAATTGCTTTCTAATTTTTGTGTAACTTCATCAGTTTTCATGTTGATAAAACATTTCGAGTTACCTTTATAGATACATGTTTTTATTTTATTTTTATTTTTGGGGGGACAGAGTCTCACTCTGTTGCCCAGACTGAAGTGCAATGGTGCGATCTCAGCTCACTGCAGCCTCTGCCTCCTGAGTATAAGCAATTATTCTGCCTCAGCCTCCCAAGTAGCTGGGACTACAGGCATGCGCCACCACACCTGGCTAATTTTTTGTATTTTTAGTAGAGATAGGGTTTCACCTGTTGGCCAGAATGGTCTTGATCTGCAGACCTTGTGATCCGCCCACCTTGGCCTCCCAAAGTGCTGGGATTGCAGGCTTGAACCACCACACCTGGCCACATCTTTATATTTTTTTTGATAAAATTACCTTTCATGATTTGGCTTCTTTACATTATTTTTTTCTGAAGTATTTTAAGAGTTCTTTGAATACAAAATCATTTCTAGTTCACTTCAGATTTTATAATGGCTAAAACAAAGTTTTTTAAAAAGGTAACAAAATAGTTTTTTTCTTCAAATAAGAACTGGATAGACTAATGCATTTACTAAAGATTATTATGTTAACTTGAATTTGTACTGAAGTCTTTAAACCAGCATTTGACTCAGGGGAAACCTAAAGCACATTAACAAATTTCAAAGAATCCATATCTAGAACATGTTCTTTAACATATGTTCAGTATACAGGACACGTTCTTTCATTTGGAAATTAGAAAATACATCTACATTTAAGATTAAACAACAGTCATGGATCAAAGAAGAAATTATCTTGGAAATGTTTTAAATGCCAAGAACTAAGTACAATAGGAAATACTTGATATTGATATTGATATTGATATTGACTTGATGTTGAAACTTGTAAGATGTAACTAATGTTTTATTTTTAAGGGTGGGATGGGAAAATGTTTAAGACTGTAGAATGGTGTACTGCAAGTCAGAAAGCCTAGATTCTAGTCCTAGTTCTTCCATATATCAGCTGTGTGATCTTAGTTATGTCACTTACCATAATTAAGGCATATTTCTTTGTTTGAAAAATTAGGGAAGACCAGATAATTTTTAGTTGCTAAAATGTCAGTTAAGACTACTTGGTTTTGAGGTTAACTACTTCGCAAAGTTTCATGTTTTTCATGCAGCTCTAATGAATACTAACAAAATATGGATATTTTATTTTGGGACAGAGAGAATCTTTGAAGACCATGAAAACTTGGTTGAAAATCTTCTTAATTGGACAAGAGATAGCCAAAACAAGCTTATATTTATGGAGCGTATAGAAAAATACGCACTTTTCAAAAACCCACAGGTAAGAGCAAACAACTTACAGAGGTCAGGATTTTTAAATATGTCTCCTATTTTATTTGATTACTGCTAAGTTAATAGCGTTAAAAGACTGGTAAACACCTGGTTGGAGCGATATACCTGCAAAATCTTATAGGAGCATCATCTGCTGCTGCTGCTGCGGGAAGTCAGTTCGTGCCCACGTGTTAAGCCCCAAAGAGGTTTCCAGTCCTCCAGAACCAGATGGGGTGAGCCCTTTCAGAAGCAGAAGTATAGCTCTAGTGAATTACCAGGTCTTTTGACTCTGTCATCCAGAACTGTGTTGAACCCAGCTGTTTATTTGGTGAGTTTGTCACCTCTTCAAAGAAAAGTACTTCTCTACTCCAGCCATTTATCCAGTTGACACTTCTTTTTAAACATCCTAGTAACCTTGATTACAAATGGCTCTACATTCTAATAAACATAGTTAGATTTATTTGACATCTTTCCTTATTCCAAAATAATGTTTGAGTTAATACTTCCCGATACCTAGACATTTTACAAAATTCAGTAGGTGAGGGAAAACAACTCCACAGTAAAAAGTAGTAATGAGGAAAAATAGCAGCAGTGTTAAAGGTATTGCGTAGTTATGCTTCAGATGGCTTAATCATGACATGTCTTTTCCGGATGTTTTAGTGAAAAATACATATTTGGGGTTATCAACAGATCTTTTTGTAGGCAGTTATGAAAAATAATTACAGGCTGGGCGCAGTGACTTGCGCCTGTAATCCCAGCACTTTGGGAGGCCGAGGCGGGCAGATCACGAGGTCAGGAGATCCAGACCATCCTGGCTAACACGGTGAAACCCTGTCTCTACTAAAAATACAAAAAAATGAGCCGGGCATGGTGGCGGGCGCCTGTAGTCCCAGCTACTCGGGAGGCTGAGGCAGGAAAATGGCCTGAACCTGGGAGGTGGAGCTTGCAGTGAGCCGAGATAGTGCCACTGCACTCCAGCCTGGGTGACAGAGCGAGACTCCGTCTCAAAAAAAAAGTAATAATAATATTAATAATTACAGCCAGCCCTCTGTATCCATGGGTTCTGCATCTGTGGATTTGCCCAACTACAGATCTAAAATACTCAGAAAAATAATTCCAGGTTCCAAAAAACAAAACTTGAATAAGCCACGTGTTGAGTACTGCATTGAATTCGTGCAAATTAAGTGATATGTAGGCATTGTATTAGTTACTATAAGTACTCTAGAGATTATTTCTAGTACAAGGGAGAATGTGCATAGGTTATATGTAGATGTGACCCCATTTTTATAAGAGACTCAAGCATCAGCAGATTTTGGTATACAGGGGAGGTCCTAGAATCAATCTCCTATGGACAACAAGGGATGACTGTGTACTAATGAGTAGAATTCAGTTTTTTTGTTTGTTTGTTTGCTTTTTGTTTGTTTTTTTGAGACGGAGTCTCGCATTATCACCCAGGCTGGAGTCAGTGGTGTGATCTTGGCTCACTGCAACCTCCGCCTCCAAGCGATTCTCCTGCCTCAGCCACCTGAGTAGCTGGGACTACAGGTGCGTGCCGCCACATCTGGCTAATTTTGTGTTTTTAGTAGAGACGGGGTTTCACCATGTTGATCAGGCTGGTCTCGAACTTCTGACCTCGTGATCCGCCTGCCTTGGCCTCCCAAAGTGCTGGGATTACAGGTGTGAACCATTGCGCCTAGCCAGAATTCAGATTTTTAGTTGAGTCAAGTAAATGAGATTATTAATAAATGAGTCCCAGAGAATTTGGGATTTCTTCTTAAAAAGCCAGAACATAAATTTTCTGCACCTAGATCAGTATATTTCTAAACCTTTCAGATCTTTTAACTGTAGCTTTCATTAGATATCCCAAAACATATTTGCCAGCTGTTGAATGTAATACCACCTCACAGTCTGGGTGAGGACAGTTTATGACAAGTGGCCAGGCAAGGAGGAGACTGGTGTTAAGCATTTTAGTGATGATGTCCATATACAGGTAACTTTTCAAAGTTTATTCTACTCTATACCAACAGAAATTAGAGTTGCTATTTCTCTAGAAGAAAACATACACCTGTGCCAAGGGAATAACAGAATGGATTTATGCTTTAACCTTCTTTTTTTCTCCCCCACCTATCCCTTCCATGTATTTGTTTTTCCAGAATTATCTTTTGGGGAAAAAGGAAACAGCTGAGATGGCAGATAGAAACAAAGAAGTCCTGTTGGAGGTATGACACCCACCATTTTCTTGTACATTTAAAAATTAAAATATGAGGCCAGGTGCAGTGGCTCACACCTGTAATCCCAACACTTCAGGAGGCCGAGGCGGGTGAGTCACGAGGTCAGGAGTTCAAGACCAGCCTGGTCAAGATGGTGAAACCCTGTCTACTAAAAAATACAAAAATTAGCCGGGCATGGTGGTAGGCGCCTATAATCCCAGCTACTCGGCAGGCTGAGGCAGAGAATTGCTTGAACCCACGACGCAGAGGTTGCAGTGAGCCAAGATCATGCCACTGCATTCCAGCCTGGCAACAGGGTGAGACTCTGTCTAAAATAAAAAATAAAATAAAATAAAAATCCTTTTTGAAGTCAAGTATGTCAGGGTTCTATATTTGTAGTTACAATTTTAACTGAAGAAGACTGTGTATTTGATAGTATGAGGGAGAGAGTTCAACTGTGTTGAACGTGTTAGGCCACTGAAGACCCTTTTAAAAACTATTACTTTGCCAAGCCATATTCTAGTGGTCTAAGAGTAATGAGCTTTTAGGGGCTGCAAAGTGGGAGAGATGGCTGGTCAGTGAAGGATGTGGTTTTGCTGTTTTTATCTGCTTACTCAGAGAGAAATTTGAATATAATTAGCTGTTCACAAAATATTTCCAGCTTTATCCTTAAATAATTCAAATAATTTTAAAAATCATGGTCATTTTTCTTGGAAAAACGGAATTTTTGGCTGATTTTAAAGAACTAAAATCAAATAAGTTAGTATACTTGAAAACCTGAATAAACCTTTACTTACCAGCAAGGCAATTAGGAAGTGAAGATCAGCATTCAGTTTTCATAGTGCTACACAAGCTACAGTTAAGTAAAAATCCACCTTATAATTCCTAATTTTTCTGTACTTTGAGGAGAAATTAATTTAGGCCCAAATGTCCTGTATTAGTGTTCTCTGAGGATTTCTCTTTTCTTTCACAATTACATAATTGATTTCTTTAATATTATATTTTTATCAAAGCATAGTGTTTAGAACTTAGAATTTTGAGTGTTTATAGTTCTTTCAACCTAGTATTAAGTATTTTTTAAATAAATGCCCTCTTTGTCTTAGAGTCACATAAATGGATAGTTTTTAAATTCTTAAAGTTTAACCATACACTTAGCACGTTGCATTCTTTTAAAATATATTCCTGTTTAGTTTGACAGCTAATCTAAATGTGGAGAAAAAATAAAGTCTAATGCTTGGTTTGCCCTGACAGTTTTATTAAATTTAGTGTAACTATGCTGTTTACATTAGCTACTGTTATATGCAACTCAGTTAATGTGTCAACTTAGTTTTTCCCCGAAACACTAATGTGTTTTAGGTAAAAGTTTGTAGGTAAAAATTCAGTATCACATTTATGACTGGCATTTTTATTTATTAAACATTTTAGGATTGCCATAGTAGTTCCAAACTCGTGTTGTCTTTAGAATAGAAAGTGGTTTTGTTTTTGTTTTTGTTTTGAGACAGTCTTGCTCTGTTGCCCAGGCTGGAGTGCAGTGATGCGATCTCAGCTCACTGCAACTTCTGCCTCCCAGGTTCAAGCAATTTTCATGCCTCAGCTGCCAACATAACTGGAACTACAGGCTCACGCCACCATTCCCGGCTTATTTTTTATTTATTTATTTATTTATTTTTTAGTGGAGACGTGGTTTCACTATATTGGCCAGGCTGGTCTCGAACTCCTGACTTCAAGTGATCCACCTGCTTCGGCTTCCCAAAGTGCTGGGATTACAGGCATGAGCCACCACACCTGGCCGGAAAGTTCTAATTGAGGTTAAATTAGCAGCTTGGTTTTAATATAAAACCATTTTGGTTTAATAACTAACTGTCATGCATTTCACAGGAGTAAACACAACTTTGTTCTGAGAATCCAACGATCATAAGTCTTTCCAAATAATCTTGTTATTTTAGGAATGTTTTTGTGGAAGTTCTGTAACTGTACCAGAAATTGAAGGAGTCCTTTGGTTGAAGGATGATGGCAAGAAGTCCTGGAAAAAGCGTTATTTTCTGTTGCGAGCATCTGGTATCTACTATGTCCCCAAAGGAAAAGCAAAGGTGTGTCCCTTCTGTTGGAATTTGAACTTCCTCATTATGCTAATTGCTTTTAATTTGTATTGAGTATGCTGACAAGGTGAACCCAGGCTATGATTTGTTTGAATTCATGGAAGACATAGAATATTGCTTTGTTTATTAATCTGTTATAAAGAAGAAGAAACCTGAAAGTTCTTACTTCTCTGGTCACTAGTTTCGCCTAGTGACCAGAGAAGTAAGAACTTTGAAACATTAATGGAGAAAGATTAATGGAGCACCTCATTAATGGAGCATCTCATTGTCTTGTGTAAAATAGCAATAATTTCTATTTAGTATTAGCAAAAGCAGTTTTGATTCTCACCTAGAAACTGTTAACCAGGTATATTTGCTTGTTTGTGCATTATTAATTTTATCTTTTTGGTATTTTTATCTTAGGTCTCTCGGGATCTGGTGTGCTTTCTCCAGCTGGATCATGTCAACGTTTATTATGGCCAGGACTATCGGAACAAATACAAAGCACCTACAGACTATTGTCTAGTGCTGAAGGTAAATACGTATCTCTTTTTAGGAATTTTAATTGATGTTAGACATAGAGCAGGTTATTGGACATTTTAGAATTGTTGAGATACCATCAATTATACTGTTTTTGCTTTATTCTCAAAGTTTAAAAAGGAATGGTGAAGTGTGGTAAGGAAAAGAAGCACGTGCTATATCATAGCAGACCCTGAGCCGGTTATCTCTAGGTAAGGAGTGAATATTAGGTTGTAAGTTTTGAGTTGTGAGCTATAAAATGTGTTTGATTATAAATTTGAGATTATCATTTAACACTAGGCTTATTTTAGGAAAACTTAGAGCCAAATGTAGGTCATAAGTGTGCTTTAGTTCTTTTCCTGTACTTACTCAGCAAACCATCAGAGGGCACTGTGTCCAAGTCAAATCAGACTGGCTGTCAACTGGTCCAGAAATAATTTTGTCTCTTTTTTTCCCTCAACTGTAGTCATGATAGCCCATGCATGTATTGTGACCTGAGCTGTTTTTAGGAAGTTTTTTTTTCTTCTTTATTCAAGCTTTTGTACTTCTTACAATGATTATATCTGTACTTTTGAGAAGAACTGACATTTTAAGCAAATTTACAGTGATCTATTAGAACACTGATAAAAACGACATACAAAAATTCAAGAAAATTATGGAGATAAGTATTTTTATTTTTCTTTGGCTCCATCTTTGTAATTCCTTGGTAACTACTTAGGTCTACATGTTGATACCATGTTTAGTTTCACTTTTCTCAGAATTGTCACTTTAGTTTGGTGACGGCCATTAGTTTAGGAGTTTTAGGATTTTAGGATTTTGGAGTTTTGATTGCTTTGATAACGTTCAGTACATTGTAATGGCAACCTTTTTTTTTTTTTTTTTTGAGGCGGAGTCT
>NW_012116266.1:5374694-5380851 GCF_000951035.1 Colobus angolensis palliatus
TTTTTTTTTTTGAGGCAGAGTCTTGCTCTGTCACCCAGGCTGGAGTGGAGTGGCACAATCACAGCTCACTGTAGCCTTGACTTGACTTTTCAGGCTCCAGCGATCTTCCCAGCTCAGTCTCCCAAGTAGCTGGGACTGCAGGCGCATGCCACCACACCCAGCTAATTTTTGTGCTTTTTTGTAGAGACAGGGTTTAGCCGTGTTGCCTAGGCTAATCACAGACTCCTGGCCTCAAGTGATCCGCCTGCCTAGGCTTCCCAGAGTGGTTGGGTTACAGGCAGAGCCACTGCTCCCGGCCATAATGGCAACCTTTTATTAAATAATTGTGTTTTTGGGGGACACCACTGAATCATTTTAGGTACCTTTAGGTGCAAATACTTTTTTTTAAAAGTCAGTGCAAAGTAGCTTGATTCAGCAGTTTTCAAAATGATGTCTACAGTCTCCTAAGAGTCAGTCCCTAAGACCATGATGTCAAAATTATTTAATAATGCTAAGATGTTATTTGCCTCTTGAACTTTCATTCTCTCACATATGTATAGTAGAGTTTTCTAAAAGGTTATATGACATGTGATGGTATCTTCACGCTAGTGTAATGTGTGTTTGTCTATTCTTTTTTTTTTATTTATTTTTGAGACAGTCTCACTCTGTCTCCCTGGCTGACATGATCTCGGCTCACTGCAACCTGTGCCTCCCGGGTTCAAGCAATTCTCATGCCTCAGCTCCCTGAGTAGCTGGGACTACAGCCACATGCCACTACACCCAGTTAATTTTTGTGTTTTTAGGAGAGATGGGGTTTTGCCATGTTGATCAAGCTGGTCTTGAACTCCAGACCTCAAGTGATCCGCCTACTTCAGTCTGCTGAAGTGCTGGGATTACAGGCGTGAGCCACTGTGCCTGGCCTGGCCTGTGTATTCTTGTAGTTTAGTTTTTTCTTAGTTTTAATTTCTAATCTAAGTATTGCTGGGGTGGAAAAACTTCACTTCCATCCTCTTAGGGTCCTGGCTGGGCACACGAATTAAGTTGACATAAGAGATCAACAGAAGAAAAGTATAATTACTTGTATACTGGATTGGACAAAGAATAATTTGTGAAGAAGCAACTAAATTATACGTGAAGCCTTAAAGATACGAGTTATTTTAACAAGGTCTGTACAGAATTCTGTTGGTTTCAACTTCTCATCCCTGAGGAGAAAGATACTGTCGCTTTCTAGTATTGGGAAGGCATCTTTCGCATGGTAATTTCATCTTCTAAGGCTTTTAAGAAATAGCATGAAGGTCAGAGTGATCTTCTGTACCTGCTGTTTTTCAAGTGTCTTTTAACTTAATATGTTAGGGTGGTACATTTTTAACTCCTTCAATATCAGTAGACATAATCCACACAAAATAAAGTTATTGGGGGAATCTCATAACATGAAAACAGTAAGGTTGGTTGGTTATTTCAGTGGCTCAACGTTGTCAGTGAGAACTCAAATTCTTTCCATCTTTTCTTGTTCTACTTCCACATATCAGCTTATTCTCGGGCTGACTCACCTCACAGTCACAAGATGGCTGCTGCAGTTCTATGCATCACATGTAGACCCAGCAAAATCCAGCCAGCAGAAGAGGGATTATTGCTCCTTGTATTTGTCTTTTATAAGAGGAAGGAACTATTTGACAGAAGTTACTCAACCACCCCCCTTTTGAGAGTTACTGGCCCAGAGTACATTTTCTGCTGACAAGCCAATCACTGACAAGGGAATAAAACTACTGTGGTTGGCTTACACCAGTCAGAATTCACACCCTGTGGGATATAGGTAAGAGGTAAGGCTCTGCCAGGAAAGAAGTGGGGAGGAGGAGACAGCCATAGGGGCCTGCACCCAACCCATCAGCGTCATTTTAAAAATGAAATGTTGACCTTACTTTCTTAATAGGTATTCTTAATAGGTATTCATCTGTTTTGGGAGCAATTTCATTATATGTTCTCTGGACTCTTTTAAGAATCTAAATGTTGAACTTCTGGTGTGTGTGTGTGGTTTTTTTTTTTTTTTTTTTTTTTTTTGAGACGGAGTCTCGCTCTGTCGCCCAGGCTGGAGTGCAGTGGCCGGTTCTCAGCTTACTGCAAGCTCCGCCTCCCGGGTTCACGCCATTCTCCTGCCTCAGCCTCCTGAGTAGCTGGGACTACAGGTGCCCGCCACCTCGCCCGGCTAGTTTTTGTATTTTTAGTAGAGACGGGGTTTCACCGTGTTAGCCAGGATGGTCTCGATCTCCTGACCTCGTGATCCGCCCGTCTCGGCCTCCCAAAGTGCTGGGATCACAGGCTTGAGCCACCACGCCTGGCCCGAACTTCTGGTTTTTAGCAATGAATGTCTCCTCCAGACTTCCTCTTAACCCTGGTGTAATTTTTAAAATGACAGCATAATACTGTGTGGGGAAAAAAGGAGCAGAGGTAGCAGATTCAAAGGGGGCACATTTTAATAAGGCAGTAATATGAAATAGTAGTTAAAAGCATGCACTCTGGGATGAGATTGCATAGGTTCAAATTCTAGTACTACTTTTCACTTAATCGAAATCAATTTTGAGTGCTGTTTTAACCTTACTGTGTGCCTTGCTTTCTTCTTAGAACATGGAGATAATATGTAACTCAGAGGGGTTTTGTGAGTATTTAGTGAAAAATATGAAGTATGTGAAATATTTTACATAGTGTTTAGTACATAGCAAGGGTGCAATAAATGCCACTTTTAATGAAATAATGTAGTAGCAGAACAATCTGCAGAGGTACTTGTACAGAGCCTGGATGACTATAAGGAAAGTAATGAATGCCTTTATTATGTGAGAGGATGAAAATTTTTTTTGAGGTTCTAAAAGGAATTTTAAACTAGCAAATAATCTGATACTTGACTTAAAAAGACTCATAGTTATACCATAGTACTCTTCAGGTTATTATCTGTATTCCCAGTTTAGAGAGATGAGGAGAACAGGGTGGAGGATAATTTCTCTCTGATTTTCCCAGATGTTTTGATTTAAAAAATAATAATAATAAACCCTATTTTTGTGCAGAATGCATAGAAGCACACATGCACTCAGGCTTCTGCTACAGTTGAAAACCATGCAGTCAAGTTTGCAAATCACCATTAAGGGAGTGGGTAGTGATACAGCTGCCAGCCACCTAAAGCAGCTTGCAGAGATCTCTGAACCTTGCCCTGCAGGCAGTGTCTCCAGGAAGCAGAACAGTCTCTTAAGCCCTCACTGGCAACACTAACAAAGCTCTTTTCAGTTGGCCTATTTTATCTTCTGCACAAACTATAGCTTCTGTTTTGCTCATGACTAAACCTACTTGAAGCACCTGGCAAATAGTTCTCAATAAGTATCTGTTGAATGAATGAGGTAAAATCCTCCTTCCTCCTTTTATAGAAGAATACATACTTCTCTGTCTGCCCTCCTTTGCTTCTTCAAGATCACTATTATGGTTTATTATAATGTAATTTACCATGGACAAAGAGCATATTCCAAGAGAGGGCCTGTATTATCAGGAGGGAAGACTGTTAGGTATGATTTTGCTGACCTCTTATTGTTGAGGGTGTATTGTTTAAAACTGACTATAACCTTCAACAAGAAAATTGGTTTTGGTATTAAATGTTATAGGAGCTGAGCTCTGAAAAACAATAGAATTAATGGGTTTACTTTTTTTTCCTCATTGTAGACCAAAGTGATTGATCTTTAACAATGCAGATACATATAACTTCTATTGGTGGCCATCTGTTCTTGATGCATTGAAAACTTCTTTAAATTGCTTGTTTTATTGAGCTTATTGATATTGAGATTATCACAACCAATGAATATGATTAGGGAATTTTGGAAAACTAAATTCTTTTAAAGCTTTTTTTCTTTCTTTGTTTTTTTTGGGGACGAAGTCTCGCTCTGTCACCCAGACTGGAGTGCAGTGGCACAATCTTGGCTCACTGCAATCTCTGCCTCCTGGGTTCAAGCGATTCTCCTGCCTCAGCCTCCTGAGTAGCTGGGATTACAGGCATGCGCCACCACGTCCGACTAATTTTTGTATTTTTAATAGAGACAGGGTTTCACCATGTTGGTCAGGCTGGTCTCGAACTCCTGACCCCGTGATCCACCTGCCTTGGCCTCCCGAAGTGCTGGGATTACAGGCGTGAGCCACCGTGCCTGGCCTTTTTCTTTCTTATAACTGAACATGAATTTAAATTTTTTTTCCAGGCAAATTATAGCCATTAGTTTTTTGGTTTTCATAACAGTTGAAAAGAGATGTGGTAATCCTAAGTCATTACATTCAGAACAAGTGTGATTTAGGGCTTTTCTTTCCAAGGACCTGGTGGTTGAGCCTCAGTGGTGTTAGAATTCCTTAAACATATTCCTAACACCAGGATTTTGTAGCCAAGGTTAAGTTAGTCACCTCTGATCCAATCCTCAACTGAAAAGTACAGTGGGTTGTGAAAACTAAATGTGATTATGCTGTTGACATCTACATGTCCCCTGGAGGCACGTGCTGCAGTCCTGCAGTTTGGTAGAGAGTGGGGCCTACAGGGCTGTACTCACCTGTGACAGGTGTGACTGTAGATTCTTGTTCCAGGTGCTGTGTCATAGGCTTAGTGTACCCAGCCCAGTAATTCACCTCACCTCTAGACACTGAAGCTTTGTCAAAGTCCCTGTCTGATTTGGAGTCTTCTGCACTCATAATTTCAGTGGGTTGAAAGTGAAATTAAACATCCTCTTCCTTTTTCATAATCTTATAGATGGAGAATTCTATGGACTTGGTTAACCTTGATGAACTTTGTTTCTTTGAAATGTAGAAGGAATGTTTGGGAATTTCCCAATCTTGACCTAACATTTCACAGAAGTTTCTTTCTCGTTTACTTTGTAAAAATTCTTATGGGCTACTTTATTTGGCCTTCTGGCCATATGAGAAGCGTAACTGTATTGGCCATTACTCTAATGGCCTGTAACTTGTCAGGATACGTTTAAGCTTTGATAAAGTTTGTTTTTCTTTAGTTCTCCACGGGACTTAGTTGGATTTTGTCTTTAATCTTGCAGCATCCACAAATCCAGAAGAAATCTCAATATATCAAATACCTTTGTTGTGATGATGTGAGGACACTGCATCAGTGGGTCAATGGGATCCGCATTGCAAAGGCATGTTTCCTTTTGATTTGATGATGGAATCATGAGGTGTTTGATGATACAGTTTCGTTGTCATGACAGTTATTCTGACTTTGATGTTCATGGATTTACCAGCGCCTAGTTTTTTCAGGCCTAAGTTTCAAGTTTTAAATGTTGTCTTTTTTCCTTATTTTTAGGGATAAACTTTTAACATTTGGTATACTTGGAATAATACTGCTGGTAAAAGCTTGTGTAGTATCAAAGTGATTTAATTTGGGTTTGGAGAATGCATTATATGATTCTTAAATAGTGGAGTTTAGCCTAAGCAAAGTAAGTTTTGGAAAAATTTAATTACTTTAAGTAATGATCATTTACCAGCCACATTTGGAGCAGTATCCTGAAGAGTGCTGAAAAGCTGCCCTTGGATCAAGAATTTGGGGTGAAAAAACATTAATGTTTATAATGAACAGAATCAAGTGTTGACTTCTTGCTGTCCCTCTAAAAATGAGGAGAAATCAGAATAGATTATAATTTATGGTATTAGAAGAATTTTTGAAGTATCATAGGTATTTTAATACAGACCATCAATCAGTAAACAGCAATATGTCCCCCCTTTTACCTTATCATTCTGTATCATACTCAGTGAAGTTTAGATGTCACCATTTCCTGTCTTCGCTTTAGTATGGGAAGCAGCTGTATATGAACTACCAAGAAGCCTTGAAGAGGACAGAGTCAACCTGTGATTGGACCTCCTTATCCAGCTCCAGCATTAAATCAGGATCCAGTTCTTCCAGCATCCCAGGTAGTTCGAAATGCTTCAAAGCACTATTTTGTGATTAATATGAAGGTTTCTGTAGAGACTGATAGTAGACCTGGAAATTTCAACTTGATTCTTAAAAGCTGGAGCCATACTTAATTCCTAAATTATAATCAATAGATGCCTTTTTAAAAATTGTTAGAGGGGGCTGGGCGCGGTGGCTCAAGCCTGTAATCCCAGCACTTTGGGAGGCCGAGACGGGTGGATCACGAGGTCAGGAGATCGAGACCATCCT
>NW_012116266.1:5381046-5388512 GCF_000951035.1 Colobus angolensis palliatus
AAAAAAAAAAAAAAAAATTGTTAGAGGGCACAGTATTATGGGCTAGTTCACAAATGTATTTGACATGAAAAATCAGTATATAGACTTTTAAAACCAGTTTTATTTATATTTATAAAATTTATTCAAAACACACATACTGCTGGAAAACCACTGTTACTGCATAATTTGGGATAAAACATTACTTGGAAAAAGTCTTTGTACTCAGAATCCATGAAGAAGCTGTACTCCTTCAGATGCCTATATCCTTTAAACAAGTGTGTGCTATGATCATCTTAAGATAAATCTTTCAATTAAAAATGTTTCATGAATGAGATCCATGTCATCTAAAAGCAGAATTTTTAAATTTTTGCATTGGATGTGATGAAAGAAATAATAACTTTAAGTAGTAGTATATTTAAAAGCTGTGTGACTCTATTTCATCTCTATTAAGTAAAAACAAATTTAGAATGTGTATATACACATACATTTCCTAGTTCTGTCCACTGAGAGGGACAGAAGCAGTGATAGCCCAGGAACATGAGAATACCCAGTCCCTAGATCATAGAGGTTTCTTTTTGTTTTTTTGTTTTATTAAATTTTGGCCAAGGATGCTGCTTAAATAGATCATGGTTTCTAATACTGTTCTTCCAAAAAAAAAAAAAAACCAGGGCTGTCAGAGAAATGGCTAATTATAGGGCTGCAGCAGTGAATATATACAGGATGAGCCTGGAGCATACTATAATGCCAGAAAGTAAGGGAATGCTTAAAAAAACGACAGTGGGGCCAGGCACAGTGCCTCATGCCTGTAATGCCAAGGCTTTGGGAGGCCTAAGTGAAGGGATCACTTGAGCCCAGGAGTTCAAAACCAGCCTGGGCAGCACAGCAAGACCGCATCTCTAGAACTTTTTTTTTTTTTTAATTAGCCAGACTTGGTACTACACATAGTACCAGCAACTCAGGAGGCTGAGGCAGGAGGATTGCTTGAGCCCAGAAGTTCAAGACTGTAGTGAGGTACAATCACACCACTGTGCTCCAGCTTGGGCAACAGAACAAGATGCTGTCTCACAAAAAACAAGATGAGAATATGTCAGAGGGATACCTAGAGGAGCCAGTCTGAAAGAGCTCCGAAGGTCAAAGCTGGAACAATCTGAGCAATATGATAATTAATGTAGTTACAGGATTGTAACCCATTGACAGAAATATCCATGAGTTTATACTGATGTAAATAAATCACTGAATAAATAAATGGGGAAGAGGAGACAACTGTCCTGTGTAGATTTCTAAATGATTTATGAAGACGCTTTGTTCTGAAGGAAGTGGAGCTTACCTCTTCAATCCTCAAGTGTGGGCCGTGCTTAGTGACTTGCTTCCAATGATTATGGAGCAGGGATTAGGGGTAACTTCACAGTGGAGAAACCTGACAAACACTGCTGCGACCACATGATCAAGGTCAATATCAGTAATGTCATATTGGTTATAGCTACCTTTGACATAGTGTGTGAGAATGGCTTTTTTCCTCTATGATCTTCCTCCCCAAGTTCCATAAACTCAGACTAATCCAGAGAAAAAGCATCAGACAAACCAAAACTGAGAGACAGTCTACAAGATACCTGACCACTATTCCTCAAAACTATCGAAGTCATCAAAAACAGGAAACTCTGAGAAGCCGTTATAGGAGACTGGATGATTAACTGTAATGTGGTGTCCTGGATCAGAAAAGGGACATTAGGGAAAAATAGTGAACTCCGAATAAAGTTTGGAGCGTAGTTAATAGTAGCAGGGCATTTCCTTAGTTGTGACAAATGTAGCATAGTAATGTAACATGTTAATAATGGGGTAAAGGGAATAAAATTAAAAGAGGACACTTTTTTCCCCAAGGAGAATTTCTTTAAAACCAAACATATTGCTAAATGGGTAAACTGGATGCCAGGTATGTAGGAATTCTGTGCTAAAACTGTTCTAATATTCAAATATCTAATATGTAGATATCTAAAACTATTCTAAAAAAATGTTTATTAAAATGGAAAACAAAAACAAAAAAACAACCCTTTCAGAACATGGGTTATAGGAAGGACAAGGTAAAAAGTATGTAGCAAGGAGGATTTTAGAAAAGGAAATTAAAGGATAGAAGATTGAGAAAAGATGAGTATTTTTTAAAAAAATTACCTAGCACTGCCGGGGGCGGTGGCTCAAGCCTGTAATCCCAGCACTTTGGGAGGCTGAGACGGGCGGATCACGAGGTCAGGAGATCAAGACCATCCTGGCTAACACCGTGAAACCCCGTCTCTACTAAAAATTACAAAAAAACTAGCCGGGCGCGGTGGCGGGCGCCTGTAGTCCCAGCTACTCGGAAGGCTGAGGCAGGAGAATGGCGTGAACCCGGGAGGCAGAGGTTGCAGTGAGCTGAGATCTGGCCACTGCACTCCAGCCTGGGCGACAGAGCGAGACTCCGTCTCAAAAAAAAAAAAAAAAAAAAAGTTACCTAGCACTTAAGTGCTTTAACACATTATTTTATGAAGTAGTTTAGGTATAGTGCCTTTTCCTGCTCCGGCAGCATTCATATACTTTGTGTAAAGTATTAGGCAGATACTAAAAAGGGATGACAAATGAGGCTAGTGAAGTTTTAACTTTTTAAAAATGACTCAGCTATTGGGTGATCAAGAATGGAGAAAATACAGTAGGTTTTATTTTATGTTGCATTGTATTTTTGCCCTGAGGATATTATCTTAACTGGCTCCAAAGGAGTCTGGGTTTAGGGTTTATTTGTGGCTCTTATCTTTGACTATCCTGGCTGAAGTGCTTAATATGAGATTCTAATGATACCCACCCATCACAGTGATTGGTTGGGATCAGCTTTAACATTTGAGTTTCCTTTAGATACCAGGCATCAAGTTAGGTGTGTCCACATGGTTACATTACCTGCTGTGGAGTCCATTGAAACAATTTTGCTAGTCCCTCAGCCTTCCCTTCCCCCTCCCCTTCCCCTTCCCCTCCCCTTTCCCCTCCCCTTTTCCCTCCCATCACCCCAGGCTGGAATGCAGTGGTACTATCATAGCTCACTTAAGCCTCCTGGGCTCAAATGATCCTCCCACCTCAGCCTCCTCATTTAGGCAGCAGAGAGACACATAGCCATTCCTACCAGGCCCCACTCCTTTCAAGACTTCTTTTGTGCCTTGCTGAAAGGCCAAGACACAGCACAGCTGCCACCCTGTGGGGCCAATACCTAAATCCCTAGGAAACACACTTCCCACTAGAGGGTCAAATTCTAAGTATTGTTCATTGCTAGAAAAAAGGAAATAATCATTGTGTATAGATCCGAATTCCTAAGTTACAATTCTGGGGTGACCTTAGGGCAGGGGTATTAAAAAAACTGATTCTCAGTGTAGCGCAGACATGATTGAGAGACTCCTGTACTGATGGTTCATTAATTCTTTTATTGTTTAGAGTTGATTTCATGCAAGACTGGGTGTGAGGATACCAATAATGTTATGTGAATCATTTATTATAATTATCAGTCTCTCATGGTGAAGTATTTAAAACTAATCTGAGATTTCCTATTAATTCCAGGGTAAGGAAAGTTTTCTAGAAGATACTGGCTGTGTTTATGATAAAACGAGTAAAATAACTTGGTGCTGTTCTACACAGCACTTGACCTTGTGTAAAAGATCTAACTAGACATATATATTAATACTGTCAGAATACTGACTCTTTTAATCTTATGTTTTAAAAACTATTTTAAACAGAGTCTCAGTCAAATCACTCCAATCAGTCTGATAGTGGAGTTTCTGACACCCAGCCAGCAGGACACGTCCGTTCACAGAGCATTGTGAGCTCCATATTCTCTGAAGCCTGGAAACGAGGCACTCAGTTGGAAGAGTCCAGCAAGGTAACAACCTCGTTTTAATTTACATAGAAAATTCTCTGGTTTTCTGTTGGGTTTAAATTGTTACTCTTTTATGTCTTTATTGGGGATCTTATTTGGCCTTATTTCGGTCTCCTTTATTAATTTTCAGTTTTCCTAATTGTAATGGGTAAAGACGGTTCAGAGAGACCTGTTGATTTGACTTCCCCTTGGAAACGAATATTTACAAATTGGCTCTAATGACTTAAAATCTTAAAAAAAAAAAAAAGCAGTTTAATTCTTTTATCAGTGGCTCAGATTTTTAAGAAATAACAATTTCTTCCTTTCCACCCTTAAACAGTTTGGATGGCAAAACACCATCTATTGCGAATGCCCTAAATTCTAAAGAAACTGTTTACAGTTGTCTCTCTTCTTTTCTGTCTCTCTCTTTTTTTTTGGACAGAGTCTGGCTCTGTGGCCAGGCTGGAGTGCTGTGGCGCGATCGAAGCTCACTGCAGACTTCGCCTCCGGGCCTGAAGCGATCCTCCTGCCTCAGCCTCCCGAGTAGCTGGGATTGTAGGCACACACCACCACGCCCAGCTAATTTTTGTATTTTTAGTAGAGACGGTTTCACCGTGTTGGCCAGGATGGTCTCCATCTCTTGACTTTGTGATCTGCCTGCCTCAGCTTCCCAAAAGTGCTGGGATTACAGGCGTGAGCCACTGTGCCCAGCCCCCTTTTTTTTCTTTTCTTCTTTTTTCTCTTCGTTCCTTCCCTCCTTTCCTTCCTCCCCTCACTTCCCTCCCTTCCTCTCCTTCCTTCCTTCCCTTCCTTCTCTCCCTTCTTTCTCTTCCTTCTCTCCCTTCTTTCCCTTCCTTTCCTTCCTTCTCCCCCTCCCTTCCTCTCCCTCGCCTTTCCCCAGGCTGGAATGTAGTGGTGTTATCAGAGCTCATTTAAGCCTCCTGGGCTCAAATGGTCCTCCCACCTCAGCCTCCTTGCTCACCTCAGCCTCCCGAGTAGTTGCCTGAGTAGTTGGGACTACAGGTGCACGCCACCATGCCGGGCTAGTTTTTTATTTTTTGGTAGAGGCAAGGTCTGGCTATTTTGCCTGGGCTGGTCTCCAACTCCGGCCTCAAGTGATCCTCCCGCCTCGGCTTTCCAAAGTGCTGGGATTACAGGCATGAGCCACCATATTCAGTCCAGTTATTTCTTTATTGGTTAATTTATTCAGACTCACTCCTTACCTTTTTTTTTTTTTTTTTTTTAAATGCTTTTGCCACTTCTTTGGGCATTGATAAATTTTTTCAAATTATACTTTATGTGGAAGACTAAATTAAAATCAGTTCCCTTAAAATTTTGGATTCCTGAGCCTTGCATAATAGATTCTTCAGTGAGACTGAAGGATGAGTATAGTTATTGCAAGGCTATAAATTAGAAAAATAGAGAAGTTCTTTAGTTCATTTTAAAGACATCACGGCCTTCTGTCAGACGTCCTCTGTAGTTGTGTAGGCAGGGATGTGTCCTGGCTGTAGGCACCATTTCAATATGCGAGAGGCCACTCCATCATTGAGGAACCAGTGGCACCCTGGGCTTGACTATTTTATTCTTATTAATAATCGTTTTTATTCATTTAATTTTTTGGTGGGGGGTGCTTTTGGTCTGAATCACTTATACAGGTACATTCATTCATGAATGAGAATAAATGGACATTTTTCCTTTTATTCCTTCATTCACATATGTGGTTCACTAACTGGGCTCCCGCAGGATAGAGAAGGCCTTAGTAGCATCATGTGGGGCTGAAGCCTTTTCCTTCAGAAATGAACATTTGAGAATTGGTTCTAACGATCTAAATTTTCAAAACACTGAGTTTAACTCCCTTATTAGAGACCCAAACTTTTAAGCAATAATTCTCTCTCCCTTCCCCCATTTAATCAATTTGGATGGAGCTAGTACTCTAAAAATGTACTAGAGAAGTTGGTTTACACAGTTCAGATGGTTAAAGAAAAACCCCTTTGCCTTACCAAATTACTAATGGTGAGCTCCGTGTGCATTTTAAGTTATAGAACCTAGTTATGTGTAAGGCCAAGGAAAACAAAATCACAGACCCAAAATGTTCTGTGATTAAGCAGCAAAGTCCATCATTGCACAGAGTTTCAGAAGAGTAGGAACCCTGCTGTCAGCAGTAATGATTTAAGGCTTGATCACTCTGTGTTTCTTCTCCTGTTACCTCAGTCTCAGGTGCCAAATGGGAAGGCCAGCACAGCTAAGGCCTGCGCCCTTGAAGCAGCCAAGACAGGGTCAAGTTAAGGTCAGGGGTTGTTCTCTGGAAACACATTAACCTCAGTGACGCCTGTAACCCAATCTCACAGACTAATACTTTTATCTTTTTGTGTAATTTTAAAAGAAACATGTGAGTGTCCTGATGGCCATTAGAATTCAGCCCTATAATGAGCCTTCTAGTTCACTAACCCATGCATTCTCTATGTCATTCATAATTGAAAACAAATGGTTTATCTTGGATCCTCCAGGTTGGTTCAAAGAGCCTAAAAGATGAATGTAAAGTTTTTAAAACAAGGGTCCTCCCTTTCCTCTTTTCAAAGTACTACCTGAACCACCATCGTGCATGATTAGCTCCATGAAATAAACTACCAGATGTGATCATTTCGGCTACCCAGATGGGTTGGTTGTTGGCAAATGCTAGCTTCCATTTCTTGATACATTTTCTTTATTCTAGCCTTTCAGAGCTTCCTCTTAATTTCTTCTGGCTTTTTCTGTATGATATTTTTACAGTCTTTTGCTGTAATGTTTACAAAGCATTTCTTTATGTATTTTCCAGTAAAACAAATGTAAAGAATGTCCCCCCTTTACCTGCATTGCTGGACTTCTGTGCATGTTGGATGCAAGTGTCTCACACGAACACGAGTGTGTGTGTCAAGCTTATTCATTCCCGTGTGACTGTGCGCGCCTGCTCAACATTCTCATACTCTCCTGTGTCAGCTTACTAGCATCAAAAAGCCATCCTCATTCCACCAGGAAGCCCTCCTAAACCCAGTCATAGCATCTGCTTGATGTGGATGCAGTCATGGACTGAAAGGTGAACTGGAGCCATCACATCTCCCCTTGCAAGTCCAGTGCTCAGAGGACGGTCACACAGGGTTCCATTTAGGGCAGGCTGTGTCCAAGTCAGACAGCCAAGGTCAGAAGTCATGCATCCTGTCACCACTCAAACAGCTTTTGCAACCGGACATTTTTCCTAGATTGTTAGGTGGTGGTCTAGCTGTTTTACTGTGGGGTAAAACAAGTTTTCTGTTTCCTTCTTGCCCGCAGAATCAGATTTTAGCCTTCCTGACATTGTCCATCTTTATGATCACCACCAACTTCTGCATCCTCTTCATGCATGTCCCAGACTCCCTGCTTTTTAGTTTTACACAATCAAAGCTTACCTCTGTAACTGTTTTGTTTGTTGTGTTTTTCTCTCTCCCACTGCCTTTTTATACTCCTTTTAGGCCAGAATGGAGTCTATGAATCGGCCCTACACTTCACTTGTGCCCCCTTTATCCCCGCAACCTAAGATAGTCACCCCCTACACTGCTTCACAGCCTTCACCACCTCTGCCTCCTCCGCCACCCCCACCTCCTCCTCCCCC